>NC_091805.1:2347500-2422500 GCF_041296235.1 Equus asinus | reverse complement strand
TGGGTGGGCCGGGGCCTCTGCCTCTGCAAGACCCACCTGGGCCCAGATCAGCCATGTGGAAAGCATTTGGCTTCGAGGTAGCCAAGCCAAAACAACGTCGGACACACTCCCGACCGGAATGATCTTTAAAATGCCAGTTTCACCAGTGGGCATCTACAAAGGCTGTTTGTTTCTGAGACACACCAGCATCAGTTGTGTGAAGGAGGAGGTCCGTCAGGCTGGGAGCAAGTCTACTTAAGATGGAGAGCACTTGAAGGAAAGTTCTAGAGAATGACCACAGCGGCATTTATCCTCATTCATTCATTCTTCTTCATCTTTCTTTCCTTTATTCATTCTTTCATTTTTCATTCTTATTTTAAAAAGAGAGCCTGAGTGATCTGTGGTCTATTGTCTGTGTGGCTCTTTTTTTTTTCTTTCAGTGACTCAACAGGAATGACGAGATTTGGACTGCCACGTTGATGGCTCACTCATAATTCCATGCATACGTTGAACAAAGGAGAATCGAGCACACGCTGTGCTTGCTCCTGGGATAGATCCTATAAAGGGTATACAAACCCAATGATAATCACACGTTCACTCGTTCAACAAACATTTATTGAGCACCTAGTTTGTGCCAAGCATTGTGCTGAGACACAACAATTGACAGAGCTTAGAGTCACCAAGGATAAAAGAGTAAATGAACAAGAGGATTGTAAACTGTGAAAAGAACTCCCATGTATGAAATGGGGTATTCTGCCCTAAAGGCTTTCAGGTTTCCTAAAAGTAGATGGCTTTGTTTTTATACAGAAGATGATGGCCTGGCATCTTCTAGAGGAGGAAATATACTGGGGATTGGGAGAGATTTGCTGAGGGGGGGGCTCTACCCAGGCCGGTGGCTGGGTTAGAGTCGCAGCCGTGCTGAGGGTGAACTTCAGCGAACTGTTCCAGGGCTCTCTGACTTAGTCCTTCAGACACACAGAGGTCAACAGAACCTCCTTCCAGGGCTGTTTCAAGGACAAAGCAAAACGACATGAGAAAGTGCTTTGCACTGGGCCTGAGTCATGGTAGGAAGTCAGTAAAGGGCAGCTCTTCATGTCAAAGGAAACCCCGACAGCCATGAAGAAGATGGCTGCTCAGTCTCCTGAGCCATGCCAGGCCTCGGTGGGAGGCCGGAGCCCCGCTCCTTGCCGACCGAGCAGAGGAAGTGTGCTCCCATGTGCATCAATGAGCTGAAGGTCAGGAGAGCCCCCAGCCTCGTCTGTTTATACATTATACATTTCTCTTGTTATTATTCAGCATTGACTGAGTACTTCGAGTCTGCAAGCTTTGTATGGAATGTCCCCACAACTCTAGCTACCTGCAGGTTGGAGGAGCAGGTGTGGCGAGAAATAAGTGAAACCAGAGGGGAGGCCTCCAGTCCACACACCACCGCCCTGAGACCTTCTTTGGGCTGAGCTAGCAGCAAGGAGCAGGAAGGGGTCCTTGTGGACGAGCTTTCAGTTCCCTGAGGGCAGGCACTGCGCCAACCCCCTCACAGCCACTCTGCCGGTGCCCAGCGCATACCTAGCCTGTAAACATCTGTTCAATGAATTTGTTGAATAACCATTTTTTGGGAGGAATGAATAATGTGAAAAGTAGCAAACACTCTTGTGTGTGTGCTTACTGTGTGTCAGGAGTTATTCTGAGAGCTTTACACACATTGATTTTATTTAATTCTCATAGCGACCTTATGGGTGAGGCAGGTACTACTGTTACTGCCCTTTTCCAGAGGAAGGAACTGAAGTACAGAGAGGGTAAGTAACCGGCCCAAGGTTGCACAGCTGGTAAAGTCAGGGCAGGAGTCAAACGCTGGCCGTGTGGCTCCGGAGTGAGAGCTCCGGTGTGCTCTCCCCGTGAGGACTTTCGGCAGCGGGACCTGGATGCCTGCCTCAAGCCGTCAGATCACACTTTCTAGCTGTCAAAGTCCTGCTTCTTCATCAGTCAGTCACCCAGATGTCAGACGGGCCCTGGGACCCTCCTCAAAGTTACGAACCAGCAACCCATCATCCACTTTAGTTGTCTGCGCTCCTCCTCCCCCACTAGCTGTCAATGACCCGCCTCAACCGTCCCCCTGTCTGATTTATTGTCCCTGCTCCATTTGGGGTTTCTCCACTCCCCCCAAAATGCGGATGACTCAGGAGCGGTCATCTCGCTATCTTTACAATTGTTTATCAAAGGTCAGGAAGTTCATTATCTCTGTTCCCCCCGCCCTGTAACTCACCCAGGGGGCATTGTTAGCCCCATTTTACAGATGGACCCGATGAAGACACTTGCGGGGCATCAGTGCTGGTGTGTGGCAGGGCCTGTGCTCAGAGCCTGTGGGCCCAGCTTCGGGGTCCAAGATCTCCTATTCCAGGAGGTGACCCCACTTCCATATGCACCTGTTGTGAACTGCCCCCCAACACCCCTAAGACAGTGAGGCAGCCAAAGCTTGGGGGCAGGTGAGGGTGGAAGAAGCCCGACACTCCCCATGGGGCTCCGTCAGGGAGTGTGGGGGGATATCCATCTCCTGGGCCTGTGGTCAGCCACAAGGGTAGAGACTGAGGAAGCAGAGATCCGAGCTGAACTCTGAGATTAAAAAGGAGGCAGTAGGAACAGAGTGATCACGCTGTGCCTGTGTGTTAAACGTATTTCCCCTTTGTAAAAAAAAAAAAAAAAAAAAACCTGTGGAAGTTATGTTTCTACATAAAGGCAGCCTGTGTTTCATGGCTGTTCTAATTTATGGGCCGTACATTCCTGTGATTGTCTTCAACTGAAGAGCCAAGTAAATAATCATCGCGAGCCACAGGTAAATCACTTGGAGGTGAGCCGCGCCTGTCCAGCCTCCAGAAACGGCACAGGCGTGATTTCCTAATTTTGCGGATTTCTTCATCTGTGCCCTGGAAGCACCTTCCCTGGTTGGCCGGGAGGTCTGATCCTGTTTCTGCTCGCATCCTGTAGGGTGACGGCAAGGCGAAGCGCGAGGAGTGTTTAGAGCATTTTCAGATGCCCCTTCTAACGCTCCTTCTCAGTTCCTAGGAATGATGCCATTCCCTTCACTTCCACAAGTTTTTATCCAGCTGCCAAGTGAGATGGAAAAGGGAGGAGGTGGGAGGAGTCAGGGCAGGGGAGCGGGGGGACCACACTCTCATGTTGCTGGGGACCCGGTTTTATTTTTAATTTTGATAAAATACACATAACGCAAAATTACCATTTTAAGTGTACAATTCAGTGTCATTAACTACATTCACATTGTTGTGTGACCATCAACCACCGTCATCTCCAGAACTTTTTCCTCTTCTAAAACTGAAACTCCGTTCCCATTAAACTCTCACTCCCCATTCTAAACCCCCTGGCACCCACCATTCCACTTCCTGACTCCGTGAATGGGACTACTCCAGGGACCTCATAAAAACAAAATCCCACAGCATTTGTACTTTTGTGACGGGCTTATTTCACTTAGTTTTCAAGGTCCTCCAGGCTCATCCACACTGTAGCACAGATGATCTGAACCAATGGAAATACGAGATCTCCTGTAAGTCAACCAGAGGGGCAACTTGTATTCACGTTTATCTGTGGTTATTTTAAGGAAATTCCAGCGGAAGCTGCAGCGGGCAATCCAGTGCACTGATCGACTGATACTCTGTGTCAGGCCCTGCAGGGTGAATGAAGCCGCAGAAGATGCCACTCCCTGAGGAGCTCAGATCCAGCACAGGAGACCCAGGGAGCAGATTCAAATCCAGACGTTAAGTGATAAGTAACTTCAGAGTACAAATAAAAACATAATCAGGAGTTTAAGACAGAGAGATCATTTCAGACAGACGTGATTGGTGAAGAGGTGGATTTTAGTGGGACTTTGAAGGGTAGGTTCAGTTCAGTACAAAGGAATGGGGCAGGAGAGAGAACATTCCAGACCAGCTGGGAGGGAAAGCACGTTCAACGGCGTGCAGACCGCGTCTGTCCGGGACCCTGTTCCGTCTCCAGGGCCTGCGTGACTCCAGAGGTGCACTGTGTGAACGAATGACGCAGAGCCAGGCGGCGGGGAAGCCCCGGGAGGATTCTGGAAGCTCTGAGTAGACTCTCTTGTGTGAGGGGGTCCCACAGGGCAGTTGGGATTTAAAAAGTGTTGGTAGAGATCAGAACGAAGAAAACTTTGACTGTCCGACTAAGGAGCGAGGACCGTATCCTGAGGGAGGCAGGGCGGCATTGGCGGTTGACGGGGGGAGTTGAGAGTGATAATTCCTCATTTCTACTCCTAAGTGTTCTTGAAGCACAAGACCCCGGAGAAGCGTTAAGTGGCGATAGCTGGACGAACGTTAGCAGGATCTGAGAGTCCTGCTTGGACTTGTGTGGACTGGGCAATGACTCAGAAGAATCAGGGTTTGGAAGCCTTTTAAGGTGGCATAAGGTAGAGGATGCTGGCAGCCAAGAGGCCAGCGAGGCCAACATTCTAGTGACAGCTTAGCTGTTGAGATTAAGGAGGAAAAGGCAGACCTTGAGGCCATGGTAGGAGAGAGGATTATACAGTTTAGGGACCTTGAAATTCCCTGAGGAGAAGCAGAAACCAGAGGCCATGACAAATGTGAGGCCTGAGTGGCCAGCAAGGGAGGTGTTAAGGAAAAGGAGAGAAGTCAGTCTTTCGCTTTACAGAGTGTGAGGCTGGGACGAGATGCCAGCCTTCCACATTGGGAAGAGAAGCAGAGCTCTAGGACTAAAGAGCTGGGGAGACGGTCTACAGACAGGCAGATGCACACCGTCTCAGGGCACAGCAGTGACGGTCAGGGGAACACAAGGACTCTGGAGGGGAGAGCAGAGGACAGGAAAGGAAGGGGCGGTGACTGTTTACATTTAACAGAGAGTCGCTCCAACTGGCTTAAACCAAAAATGGGCATTTCTTACGAGATCACAGGGACATTTCATGGAATCCACGAGGACGGCCAAGATGGGCAGAAGAATGGACCCAGGAGAGCTGCCCAGAGCCCCAGATCACGCTCTGGTCCTCGGTCCCTCCCAGGCCACCTGCGCTCTCCTCTCCACCTGTCCCTCCGCCGTTCTTTCCTCCACACAGAGCACTGCCCCCACTCCCGCGGGGATTATCTGCCCCCAGTTCAAAAGACCAGCAGAAGCCACCCAGTATCCAAATATCTGGGGGAGAACACACGATCAGCCTCTTGGATCAGGGTTCCACCGACTTCCACCTGCTGTGGGCCAGGGTGGAGCCACACAGAGCACGTGTGGTCCCTGGGCGCGACGCATGTGGCCAGGAGGGCAGCTGTGGAGAGCAGGGATGAGGCTGGCAGAGTCCATGGGGGACAGGGACAGCACCGACGCCGTCAGGAGTTGCAACACCTGTCTGGCAGCGAAGGCCTGAAGGGACCGTGGCTGTTTCCATCCAGAGAAGCAAGGCCCAGCAGCGGGAGAACAGCCTTCCCACAGCGGAGGAGGGTCCCGTGGACTGTGATGACTCCGCAGGCGACAAGCGGCTGACCCCCGGAGGACAGCATCCATCCCACCAGTGACAGCCATCACTCTGCAACGGGCTGTCTGTGAGTGCGGAGGCCTCCCATGGGGCAAGGAGGCTCCCACCGGGGCGAGGGGGCTTCCAGGGGGCGAGGGGGCTCCCACGGGGAGAGGGGGTTCCCACGGGGCAAGAGGGCTCCCAGGGGGCAAGGGGTGAGGGGTGAGGGTGCTCCCATGGGGGCGCAGGGGTTCCTACGGGGCGAGAGCGAGCAGAGGCCTGTGGTCTCTTGGGAGGAGGTGGACGGCCAGGGTCTCCAGGGCTGGGGGGCTGCCGCTTCAGATGACCTCACAGGCTCCTTCTGATGCTAGGTTCCCTCGCTATTTCCACTGGGTCACCACCTCCAGCCCCCGCCCTTCCTTCTCCCCTCCTTTAGTTTACCAGCCACGATCCGCAGGAGGGGCCGTTATCCCAGGGCTTCAGGAAGTCCAAGAACGGCCTGCAATTGGAGGCAGAATTGTGGGAGGAGATTGAAGGAAGGTCTTATATGTAGATTTTTCCAGAGGAGGTTCAATCAAGGAGACCATGACCAAGAGGAGGTTGACAAACTGTGATTTAAAGAGAAGAGACTTGAGGCAGTTGACAACAACAGAGAAACAGAGACAGAGGCAGGAAACAGAACTAGAAAAAGGAGAAGTCAAATACGTTTAAAAACCAGGAGGGTCTATGCAGATACTGTGATTAAACTGATTAAACTTCAAGTTTGATTGCGAGCTTCCTGGCGGCCGGAGAAACCTGATGTCGTCTGTGTGGCCACAGGAAGCAGCAGGTCCTCAAGAGAAATGAAGCTACTTCTAAGGTGGACTTCTGCAGGGAATTCTCCCTAAGCAAAAGCATCACAATAGTAAGTCTAATAATAATGAGTAGTAATAATGTTACTACTTATTCAAAATCACTTTGTGGCAGGCACCACGCTGCATTATATTTACCATTTCATTCAGTCTTGACAGTAATCCATTGGGCAGGCACTATTTTTAAGCTCAAGTGATTGGCGAGGAGAGTGAGGCACAGAGAGCTCAGGACACTTGCGCATATTCTCACAGCTGGTAGGAATGATAGAGAAGGCACTGCTCTGTGCCTGCTGGACTCCAGGGCCACTCTTATCCACTGTAAATAACAAAGATCTTTAAAACGGAAAGAAAAAGCAAGGAGGGAATAAGAAAAATACCAACTGTGACCGGTTCCCTCCAGCAGGTTTTAATCTAGCTGGGAAGAAAGACACACAAACAAAAAGTTAAAAATAATAAGTCGCTACCATTTTGAGAAGCTCCAATGGGCTGAACTTTATTTTAATGCTTTATATGTTGTCTCTTTTGATTTTCCAAATAACCCCAAGAAGTGTTTATGATTCTCCCCCTTCCTCACTTTTGAAGAGGAGTGCTAGCTGGGTCAAGCTCAAACTTCTTTGCCTGGCTTTCAAAATCCTGCATAATTGGCCATTTCCCAACCAGTGTAACCTCGCGCAACTGCCCCAAAGGAGGCAGCAGTACCAAATGGAAAAGCACGGAATTGCAGACTCTGCCATTGTCTCTCTGTGGGGCCTTGAGTGAGGTGCTTAACCTGTCTGAGCTTCAGTTTCCTCACCTGGAAAACACAGATAATGATCACTACTTTTCAGGGTTGTGAAAAGAATAGGAGGTTTAAGAATAAGAGCGTATCGTCCAGCGGAGCACAGGGCCATCGGAGGGAGCTGGGACTGGGGCTGAGGGCGGCTGAGGGAGTGGTGGACCTGTTGATTTCTTCATCCAGTCGGCAGACACCAGAGATCCAGAATGAATGGGACGTGCCCACCCTTAAGGAACTCACAGTCCAAGGGGGCGGCGGGGCAGGGGGTATGTTTCAATAAAGACAGCGCCACGCATGGTGAGGGGTGGGTGGTGATGAAGGCCTGGATAGACTTGCAGAAGTGTGAATAAGCAAAAGAGAAGGAGAGCGGGACATTATATGAACAAGACTTTATTGGGAAAATGCCAGGACTTGGCATCTGAGTAAATTCAGGAGTGAAAGAGAAGATGGAGAAAAGTCTGGGGGATGGACCTTGTCTGCTTGGGGAAGTTGGTTTGCTTGGGATGTCTTGAGTCTGTGGCAGTGGCGAGACATCTGTGTAACGAGTATCCAGTTGGCAGGGACACAGACAGACACGGGAGTGTGAGGAAAGATCAGGAGATCTAAAGTTGGGAATAAGAAATAATGATGTGATCACTGTAATCGTGAAAATGCAGAGCTTTCTGAGGAGATGTGTTAGACAGTAGAGGAGAAAGGCAATGAGCCAGCCTTGGAGGCATGAGGACAAGGGAAGGGCGCAGTTGGGGAGGCGGGAGAGGCCAAAGGCAACCCAGAACAGGGCAGGACCCAGGAGTCGCTGATGGAGAGCCAAGAAGAACAGGATTACCCAAGAAGGTTTTAAAAAATTAGAATAAGAAAAGGCAAATTTCATTCAGCAATAAATCAAAAGAGCTATCGGTAAAGAAAAAAGCCAGGCTGCAGAGGGTTACGGAAGCTGCTGGTGAAGGTGAAAATGGAAGGAGTCGGCATAAGTTGCTCACCTGAGAAATTCTGTGTGAAAGGAAGGAGAGACACAAAGTCCTGGGTAAATGTTCCATCGGGGTCAAGTGGGCGGATCTTTTCAACTGGGAGAAATCTCCTCTGAGAACCAGGCTACGCACGAGAGAGGCTTTGATGCGGGGTATGGAATGTGCTAGAACCTGCGCTAGGTGCACTCCATCTTCTCACAAGATTGAATCCGAGCGCTTCTGACTGGAGCAGAAAAAGGAGGGGTATTCTTAATCCTGAGCAACAAGCTGAACTTTGACAGTGTGAACTGTTGGGGCAAATCTTCATAGTTCTTTGTCTCAGGACAGAACAGAAGGAGACAGGGAGCGTGCTGACCTGGGGTTGGGGCTGACACCTGTCGAGGCAGGCACGAGAACTGGACTGTGGGCAAGGTTAGGCATCTGGGCTGGAGGACCAGGGCTGGGGGGCATGGGCGCAGAGTCAGTGGAATGACCTCGGTGAAGCAGGAGGTTTGAAGGTTCTGGTTTAACAGACGTGCAGGAGAAGCGGGGGAAATGACAGGTGTACTCACTTCCTGGGGCTGCCTTAGCAAATCACTACCAACTGGGTGGCTCAGAACGGCAGAAATTTCTCCTCTCATGGCTCTGGAGGCCGGAAGTCGGAAATCAAGGTGTTGGCAGAGTTGTGCTCCTTCCAAAAGCCTTAGAGGTGACCCTTCCCTGCCCTCTCCTCCTTCTGGGGGCTCCGGACATTCCTAGGCGTGTGGCTGCGTAATTCTAATCTCTGCCTGTGTCTCCACACGGCCCAGATCTCCCTCCACATTTCTCTTATTGAGGACACTTGCCATTGGGTTTAGGGCACACCCAGATAGTCTGGAATGATCTCATCTCGGGATCCTTAAATTAATTGCATCTGCAAAGACTCTTTTCCTAGATAAGCTTGCACTCACTGTTGGAGGCGGATATATCTTTCTGGGGGGCCACCATGCAACCCACTGCAGCAGGCAAGCAGGTTGTGGTTAGAAATAGGTGCCTGCCTACAGGAGAGCAGAGTGCCGTGTTCCTGGAAGTGGCTCTGCCCACGTGTGGCACACGTGCCGATGGAGGGTGCAGAGGGCTCAAAAGGTCATGTTGGTTGGGTATCGTGATATTAACACTTGCGACGGTTGATCTCAGGGGCTGGCTTCTTCAAGGAGGATGGATGCAATGGATGGAGCTGGGTGCCCAGCTGCAGGTATTTCTGTACAGTCAATGAATTCTGGAAATCTGTTGCCAAGGGTGGTAGAGACCAGTTACCAAGACTTTGGATATTGGTGAGAGAATGGCACTTCTCTGGATCTGGAAGTGGCATGAAAAACTAGGAGAAAGCTGACCTTCTTTTCTATCCCACTCAGCCAGGGAGCCTGAGACCTCTGTGGAAAAAGTCAGGTTTTGTTTTTTGGGGTTTTTTTTTTTTTGGTGAGGAAGATTGGCCCTGAGCTAACATCTGTTGCCAATCTTCCTCTTTTTGCTTGAGGAAGACGGTCCCTAAGCTAACATCTGTGCCAATCTTTCTCTATTTTGTATGTGGGATGCTGCCACAGCATGGCTGACAAGTGGTGTAGGTCCACGCCTGGGATCCAAAACCCAAGCCAGGGAGGCGAACCCCAGGCTACCGAATTACAGCATGTGAACTTAACCACTATGTCACTAGGCCAGCCCCAAAAAGTCACTTTCTTTCTTGCTTCTAAGATGCTACCTTTGGTTTGTCTACCCTGAGGAGGAAGTGTTTCTCTCTCTCACTCTCTCTCACTCGCTTTCTCTCTCTTTCAAAGTAATCTTCAAGCCAATGGAGGACAGGCCAATTGGATTTCAAAATTTTTACCCTTTCCCTTTTTAAAACCAAGATGCTATTTTCTCTTTAACGTTTCTGGAATTTTTTTCTTTCAGATAGCCACATCTCCTGCATCTACCCCTAATAGCTTGCACGAGGGCAGGGACCATGTCTGTTTTGTTCATTCTTGCCTCTCCAGAGTCTAGCCAAGAGCTCGATCAGTGGGTATTTGTCAAATGAGTGAAGGAACGAATGGATGAATTTGTAGATGAATGTACATTTCCCTAGTTTCATATGCATTAAAATCACCAGCAGGACTGCCCTTAGCAAGCATGGAAGAGGTGGGACTGGACTCACCGGGTCTGGGCCCCGTCCTTGAATTCTCGTCCCAGCATGGATGACAGCTCAGTGCTTCATCACTAAGTACAGCCTGTTCCATCCAGGGCTGCCGAGCTCTTCACAAGCCATCTGAGCAGAGGAGCTGGTGTGAAGGTGACACCCGCCCCTGCCAATGTCATCTGAGGAAATACCCATCTTCCCTAAGTGTCTCTCCTCCTGCCTCCACATATCAGTGCGCTGTAAATGATGATGAGGAGGGTTTGTAAATCAAGAAAAAGGCCCTGCTTTCAAGCGCGCCTTAATTAGGTAGGATGGATACAGCCTCCTAGTTCATTTGGACGGGCCGGTGGGGAACCGTTCCATCTCCTACGTGTCCCCACCTGGGTCCTGCAGTGTTCCCCGGTGACTGCCCTGGGTAAGGAGTTTCTAACGTCTCCGTTTCCTTCTCCTGAAGCCAGCACTGAGAGGAGTGTCGTGCAGCTTGAGTCTGCTGCTGGGTTTTAGGAAGAGGCTTGGAGATTCAATGTGGAATTAAATTTTCTGTTTATTTAGTTATTTACACCTGACCTTGTTCTGAAAACAATTCAAGGTTCCTTGTAAGATTTTATCAATTAGGTCAGGAAAAGATAAATTATAAATAGATGAGAAAAAAAGAAGTAGGATTTGGAACCCAAAACTGAGCCAGGAGTGAGCGTATAACCCAGCAATGAACACTGTGAAGTTCTGCATACTCACGGTGCAGGGTGGGGGGCTTCACGTCTGGATCTGAGCATCCTGACAGCCCGTGCAAAGAGGAAAACATGCTCAGTCATACAGTTTGCAGTGTCCATGAGCCAGCCTGCCCGTGGGCCCGGTTACTTAGGGGAAGCCCGTTAATCCTGACCTGAGACCAGACAGGAATTTCTCTCAGGGTCCCTCACCACGAGGGCGCTCTGGGGTGAGACGAAGAACGTGCCGATTAAACGCTGCACAGACGGCGTATTCTGCCTGGGACTCAGGAGCAGCTTCAGCATCGACATCCCACCAGAGGGGAAGACTGTAAAAGCCACTCTTTGTGGCTCAACATGATACAGCCAGTTCCCTGCTGGCCTGGCTTGAATCAGGAAATGACTTTATGAGGCTAAACATGAATATGAATACTAAGATACTACTAAGAGGCTACTAAGACTTTATGAGCCCCTGGCCCCGAAGAGGAGACAGTTTAATTATGAAAAGGGTGACGGAGCTGTCAGAAAGAAATGGCATTCTCCATCTAAACCGTGACGTGTCGGTCTCGGGTCTGGGTGTTCTGCTCTTTCTACAGATCTCTCACTGGGACGGAAACCTCAAACAGAGACGGGCAGTGCCGTCTCACGGAGTGCGACGTGTCTCACCGTCGTGTTCCAGTCCACCAAGCCTTTCTGCACTGCCGTGACGGCCCCAGCGTGCGTTGTCATGACAGAATTACTGAAAGTCAAAGTGCCAAGGAGCCCGGCACCGGTGAGCGGTGGAAGGGGACACGCGGTCGGAGAAAAGCCCCTGTGAGACCCCTCACACCTGAACTCCGAGACGCTCCGATGCGGCCTCCTCACTGGGCTGCAGACACACCTGTTCTCGCTGCTGCCCACACACCCCAGGCACAGTCCCCGTGCCGCCCCTCGCATGCACGCCCCTGCAGCTCCTCCCTGTCCTCCTCTAGCGTTTTGCTCAAGTGGCACTTGATGAGAGAGCCTCTCCTAACTCCCTCCCTCCCCCTTTCCGTGCTCCGTTTACCTCTGGAGAGCTCGTCCTCAGCTGACCCAGTGTGTGTTTGTCCTGTTGGTTTATTGTCCGGTCCTGCCGCTGGCATGGAAGCCCAAGAGGACAGGAGGTTTGTGTCCTGTCATTGTGTTGAAGAGTTTGTGGCACGCTTGCTTGGGGTGAAGGGTGCCCAGCACCTAGTAGATGCCTAGTGAGCCTCAATCGAGTGATGACTCTGTAAAGAATTTTCGAGTTCTCTGAAATGGTAGAGTCTGGACAATCTTCCCAAAGTCTTAGAGGACTGACCCCTCAGACCCCAGGGATTCAGACTATGAGAGAATACCCATCATACGAGGAGGTCCGTTGGGACAATCAGTTCAGGGAGTGAGGACAGGCTCAGCCAGCTTTTGGGACCAGCCTGAGGCCTCCTCCAAGTTTTAGAGACCAGGAAGTCAAATCTCTAAACTGACTACAGGCCTGCTATGTGCAAAGGCCCTGTGCTCACAGGCTGCCCTGATTTCCCACACGTCAACAATTCCTTCCCCCTTCCCAGACTCCTGCCTCCACAGCCCAGTGTCCAAGCTCACTGTGGCGACCCAGCAACAGCTAGATGCTGATGCTGCAGCTGGGAGGTCACACTCAGCGGGGGCAGGGGATGCAGGAGGGCCCGGGGACCGCCAGACTCTCTTCTGCCTCTGTGGTGCGGAAGGTGAACAAGCGACCAGGTCCTGGGGTCCCAACCTTAGCTGACCCCATGACCTAGGGAAACGCGCTTGGCTTCTTCATGCCACTTCCCAGGATGCGGAGACCATCAGTAATGTTCCCTGATTCACAGTGGAGATTCTTAATGGAGACTCACATAGAAACCTGTTTGGGAGGGCTGGGAAGACCACGGTGTTGGGTTGAAGCATAACATTTGCCATTTTTGTGTGTCAGACAGTCTGAGAACAATTCCACATGGTTCGTTAAGAAAATGAGAAGCTCGGGTTCCAGTTACACTGTTGTCCGGATGAGTGTGTTTTTCACATGCGGGACCAGGGGTCACTGGCCACGCTCAACTTCTGCGCTGGGCTAGGCTCCCAGCAGGCAAGAACTACCAACGCTGACGAGGTGCCTGCAGTGTGGGAAGCTCTTTCACTAATACCAACTTATTTGATCCTAAAGTGGACAGTTACCTCCCACATTCATCTCAGAATCGACTAATATACATTAGACATCTTCTAGTTTAGGAATCAGTCAGAAACTATGGCCATGGGGCCAAGTCCACCTGCAGCCTATTTCTGTATAGCCCAGAAGCTGAGGATGGGTTTCCAGTATTTAAAGAGTTGTACACACGCGCGCACACACACAGAAGAATGCATGACAGAGACCACCTGTGGCCCGCAAAGCCTAGAATGTTTACTAACAGGCCCTTTACAGACAAAGTCCGCCGACTTCTGCCCTTGATGCCGGTGCTCTTCACATGCTCAGCCCATGTGAGTGTGGGACGGCCCTTCAGCTTCAGGCTCAGTGGCACTGGTGCTGGTGTGGCCATGACAGCCAGCAGAGAGGTAGCGTGGGAAGCAGAGGTCTGGTCCCCTCTCTGTTTCTGTTGCTTGCTCTGTAAACTGGGACAAGCCCCCAAATTCTCTCGGGCCAGCCGCTTCTCCATCCAACAGGGCGCAGGAACGGAACTGCCTTGTACGGTGAGTCCATGAGCTCATTCGGGCCCAGACGTGAGGACAAATTTTCCAGTTTGAAAGCTTTTTAAAATCTTGATGACCCAATCACTTTTCTTCTCCTTGTAAATTTAAAGATAACTTAAAAATGCTAAAAGGACATGAGACGACATGAGCAAGGAATCGTGAGGGAATAGGGAACATACATGTCAGACAAGAACTCAAGGGTGTCATCTCTGTCTTAGGTGACAAATGTAGAGTTGCCATTTGGGGTCCAGGATATTATTTTTAAGCAGAAAGTAGTTTTCTATGTTTGAGCATCCAAATGCAAAGAGAAAAATACCAGCACTACAGGCCAAATACCAAGAGGGGAGGGGATCCAATTTTAAAAATGTTCATGGCAATGAAAAACTATAACTTCCAAAGGGAACCAATTCATTGAGGCCTTAACATTCATCGGCTGGGAGTGGAGGGGCAGCGGGATGTGCCGCCAGAGCCAACTGGGGAGCGGCAGGCCGGGAAGGTCAGCGCCAGCCCGGGACGTGCACCCCCTCGACTTTGTTAAAATGATGGTATTCGACAGAAGTTACATCTGAGGTCAAGTGACCGCAATAACGGGGACAAGGAGCGCTCTCAAATCATTCTCGGGGATGAAAATGACATGAAACTGACATAATATCTGAGGTGAGATGAAACTCAAATCCTCGGCAGCTGAACACTTCACCTGCTGATGGGCAGGCTGACCCCACCAGCCTCGCAATCACGCCGCGCGGGGAGGGGGGCGGCATCTCCAGCAACACAGGGCGCAGCTCTGGCGTTTTTGGGGAGGGAGAGGCTTTGTCTCTGCTCCTGAGACGATGTTGTTAAAAGTTTCAATACTCAGCTTTAAGCCTTTCAAATCAATGTCTTATTAGAGAGATTGGATTCCACCCACATGCGTGGGATCTCTTCCCTTATGTAATTTTTCTCCATTCTAGGTTTTTCTTGGCTAGCATTTTCAGCAGTAAAATGTGTGTTTTAGTTCAACGACTATCTTGGTGTTATTTAAAGATTCACCTCAATTCCGCTCAAAGCATAAGGATGATCTCTAATCTGGGTTAATCTTCTAGCTTCAAAACTACATGGCGGGAAGGAAGACAATGATAAATTATAATCTCTTTGCCCCCAAATAACACATGTGAAAGGAGGATGTTCTGGATGCTGTTGAATATATTAACCCATCATAAAGGACTTCAGAAAAGGGAGCCTAAACTGCATTTGAATTTAAAGCAAGTATTAAAATTAAAAACCCAAAAGGATAAATATTACGCTTAGTCATGTATTACAAAAAATACTTCACGCTCTATCGTCTGCCCTGTAATTGCTCTCATATGAGGCTCGGTCTGGTAGACTGTACTCCCATCTATCGGTATGTTTGAAAGAAGTCCTGGTGTGTGTTTGTGTTTTCCCTGAGAAGAGAGAGGGTGAGTCAAGGTGTGGCCCATTTGCATAAACACAACCACTCTGCCTCCACAGTATGCCCAGGTCTCTTTCCTGCCAATGCAAGTGGGCGCCCCACAGCCAATAAATACAGTTGTCAGCAAGGGATGAATCAGCATGTATTGAAATCAAAGACAGCCACCAAAGGCTGCATTCGTTCTGTTCCTGGGACCTGTCAAACCACAGGAGAGGCTGAGCATCTGACCCTCTTCATCCCCAACATTGCTCCACAAGGGACCCTTCTGTCACTATTCCTGCCACTTGGCTTTCAAAGATGCCACAAAGCCTAGGGCGACCTCTGCTACATTTCAGTGTTGTTTATTGATTTCTGACCCAGTGCTTAATAGTTTTCCCAGTGCCCCTGAATGGCTTTTGTAAGCAATGGGGTTTGTACATCTCACCGATCAATACCTTTTATATTTACAATAAAATTGAAACTGCTTCTGCTGGGGGCGCAGCCCAGCATTTGTCATCCTTCAGCGAGGGAAAACTATGTCATTATCTGAATTAAAACATTTATTTCTGATTAAGAGAGTGTCCTATCTCATTAATTTTTCCCTTTCCAATAGAATGGGAATAGAACCCTATTGATTTTTTCACTTTTACACATCTCCACTGCTGGGGAGATAATTGAGAAGTTAGCCAGAATAAATGAAGTTTCAAGTCTGGTGGGCCAGCCAATACCTTCCAAATTCAAGGTGTTTTTATGAAGCTGGATTTTAATTTGTCGGCAAGCTGAAGCAGTGGGATTTATTCGACTGAGTAAATTGGATTAAGGGTAGAAGCGGCTCGAAGCCTGTCGGGGAATGCTGAGGACCCGGCTCCCCCCGGACATCAGAGCTCTGTTTCAGATTTATGCTAAGACAGCCTCCAAATTGCCCTCCTTCAAGGCTCCCGACTCGCCCCAGGAAGTGTGCATCACTGACCCAAAAGCCTATTGACCCGTGTTTCCCTTCCTCGCACCCAGCGCCTTAAAAACAACCAAGATCCAATCAGAGGTTGAACTAGACCTTCGGATTGTCGGCACCAATTGATTGCACTTTATTAGAATAATGGGACTAAATCCAAGCTTCATTAAAAGGAATTCCCTCTGCTTGGAACCCTTTTTCCTGAAGACCTTTCAATTACAAGCCCTTATGGCACACATAGGGAATCCTGCTCACTTTGATATTTTTCTCATTAGGAATTAACAGTCATTTGTTCTTATTTCCATATGCAAAGCCCAATCCTTGTCTGCTCCTGGAGAGGACAGAAAATGCACCGTCTCTGGGGTTAGACGGAAGCAGGGGATACAGATAATGTAAAGCGTAGCTATCTTTGTTAATGTCTTAATTTGTTACCTTCTCTGTAATTTATTTGTCACTGGTCCATTACTTTTAACATTCACTTCTCTGTGTCTTTATTCCCTCTAGGAAAGAACAGGTTTCATCGTCGCATCACAGGAGAGTAGGAACCGGGTTAAAACTAAAGATCTTCCAGGTTACAGCTAGAGATCCTTCAGGGGAGAAAAATTTACTAAATGCCTTCCCTGGTGATCTGAAAATAGAGACCTGGCGAGGGAAGAGCTCATCTAGAAGCGGGGTGAGAACTCTAGTTCACGTTTAGAACGCCACAGTTTGAGGGGAATGTGAAGATCGTTTCCTCCTGGAAGTAAAAGGAAGCTTTGAAAATCAAGGGCTTTATTACTACAGGAAAACTTCAAGCTGGATTTATGTGACATAGGACAGCCCGAATTTGGCAGGCATGCTCTTTGATATATATGTACGTGCATATATGTATATGTATAAACACACACACACACACCCCCACGTCTGCAACCAAAAGGAAAAAGAAATAGCCAAGAAGGCTTACGTTACCAAAAAAAAAAATAAAAAATTCAACACAGCAGATTAAAAATGCTGTGGAAGTGAAGAACTTAATTTCTGACCGCATTTTAATGCATGGTCCCAAGTACCAAAGTATGCAAAAGGTTGGATACATTCATCAAGGACAGTCCTGTTTTCTCTCTTTACACCAGTGAGGAATTACAGGATTACCAATGACCTTCCTCCCAATGAAGCTCCGTAATTATGGTCATTTATTATACAACCGAGATGAATGGGTGGGATTTACATAGAATAAAAATATTATTTAACAGCTGCGTTATTGATGTGTGAAGTGTAATTTTAATTTATTTAAATGCTATAAATATATTGGTAATGTATTCTTTTCAAATTAACCTCCTGAACCACACACTGGCAAAACTTCAATTAATATTGTACTAAAATCTATTTTCTCATGTTGTGTGGAACTGTGTATGGCTAAAAATATGTCTTGCTATGATGCCTCGGCATACATAACCAATGTGTTTTACTTTTCTCCTTGATTCATGATTTCAATTTGAAATTGAATTTCAATTGGAATCATTTAGGAAAATATATCTTCCCTCAAATAAAGGATCCCTATTTAAATTTAAAATTGTTTTTACTATAAATTATAAATGCAATGATTTGAGGGGAAAATTCTATATATTTATGTTCATTCAGCATATCACAATATTTTCAAATACTTGGTATATTTCTGTTGAAATGATAAAATGGGAAAATATTTAAGCCAACAGCTCTATCTGATTTACTTAGCATATTAGCATAGTCTCAAAAAGCCTGCAAAGAAACCACTGCCTGTATATTATGTTGAATCGCTTGGTACCAAAAGCATATTGTATGTCTATATGCAGAGATGGACTTATGTATTTTACTTCTGGGTTTATCTCTTTTGTATTCTGTCCATTTGCCCCTGGCTGTCATTATTCCATGCTCATCGACAGAAGAGTTATAGTTTGCAAAAACCTATCAGGTAGGCTGGACACTAGATAATTGAGGTGATGATCAACCCCAGCAAAAGACAATTGATAGTGATGGTGTCAGAGGCTGCCCCTAACAGGATCCTCACCCTCTGTCTCCTTTAGCCTTTCTTGGGAATGGACCGAATACGGAACAACATGGACACGGCAGACGAGCATCTGGAGACCGGATGGCAGTGCATAATGCTTCCTGGAAGTGCCATAGGATGGGGGTGTCTTTCGACACTGAGGCGGGTCATTAAATAGAAGTGTGAACTATTAAGAGATGATCTTGACCCTTCGTACATTTTTATCGGTCAAAAAACATTTGACACCACTGAACAGCCTACCACAGGCACAGGGGGAGAAATGCTTTATTGTGGAAATTTGTACTGCGTTCTTCAAAACAGAAGAATTCAGAATATATGCATTTCTCAATTCGTAACAGTTTCTAGCACTCCCAGTAATTAACACCAGTTGTACATTTAGTATGCTCTGGAATGATATTTGTAAACGAGATGGTTGACCAACCTTAATAAGAACTTCCTAAATTAAAAATAAAATTTGTAAATCACATTTTAAAATCATGATGATTTTCAGTTGTTTTATGCCAACACGATTTAACACAGCTTTTCCTAGGAGGCTTTTCAAATCCACTGTCAATTCTATTAAATGCAGGGATGTTTTGGGGGTGAAGGAGATTTCAGGGTGTATACAGAAAACTGTAAATGCAGATGTTTTGCCCCAAACTGTGAGGTGCCTTCTAGATTTTTGGTAGGCAGTTACTCTAGCTTCCTGGGCTGTCTTCTCTACTCCCTGCTCATCTGTTCCTACCTTTTTTCTTTAAATTTAGGGACAGTCACAATTCTTATACCCTCTACCTTCCCATCCATTTTTAAGTCTAAATACTGCACATTGTAACACCTTAATGCAGGGACAAAAGCTAACGCAGCCCCTGACAATGGACTTAGGCCAGAAAGGATGAAGAAAGTCCTAGTTTTGCATGGCTATTAAACACCCTATAGTCTATATAAAAATATGCCAAGTTGAGGCTTAATAGTAATAAAATGGAATGGGTAATGCCCTCGATCCTGGCTGAATGAACAATGCCCCCTGACTGGGTAATTGACAAACTACATACTGTAACACACCCCAGAATGGCCCTGCTTTTTCATTATGTTGAACAATAGGTTAACTAGGTAACTCGGCACTGGGCAAAATTACTTCCACTGACTTCAAACCATTTTCTTTTCTCCTCAAGCTACTGCTCCCCATGATGTCTCGGCTGCTTCTCCCCAGCAGGGCGCTTTCAAAGCCCGTTACGTGCTCGCTCAGTGGTGCTCAGATCCGCTCTGTTTTACCTTTCCCCGGGGTCAATTGCCTTTGGGAGGGAACCAATATAGATTAACAGGAAAGATATACTGCTTGATTCTCGGCATTTAGAGAGGCCTTCAAACGCACGCCAGCTCTTGCAAGATTGATGCTGATTCCATCAGAGTCTCGTCTGCAATTAGTAAATAGTTCTCACTTCTGGAAACTTAGTCTTTTTAGACAAAACGAAAGCAAAAGGCATGTCTTTAAAGCCTTAAGAATGTCATTCACTTTCTTAAATGCTAACGGATCGGGTCATGTTGTCCTGGGGACCAAGGTTTCTGGAGTTCATGCAAAAATTTCCAAAGCATCTCTCTTCTGGCTTCCTGTCGGCATGAGTCAGCGTGGCCAGCAACATCTCCACACCCTGAGCTAAGCTCCACCGGTGCCCTGCCACCCCCTGCCCGCTGGGGAGGGGAGGCCATGCACTTAACACAGGATATCGACTGATTTATAACAAAGTGATAGATACAACTATTGTCATTGGAATTACACTGAGTTATAGCCACATGGTTTTCTGTTCTACAAGCCACTCCCCACATGGACCATAACTCAAAGCCTGAATGACAATAATACTATCTATGAAATTTATATTCATGATTATAAATTAATTCTTTTTTTGGCCGGACCACCAGGAGCATGGACTTGTAATTTCCAAACAGCATTTATGGCATTAACTTGGGAATACCATCCATCAAGTCTGATGACAAATGTGGAGGATGATGGTCTTGCCCGCCTCTGGCTCAAGCGGAAGCTGTGTTAGAGAGACTGTGGGACGGAGAAGCCGGGGTGGGTGCCAGTCTCCTCTGCGGCCTGCTTCACAACAGTGACAACGGCAAACTGTGGAAACTGTGGTGACTTTTTGCAGAAATAATCGAGATTCTGCTGGTAATAACAATAGCTGCTGTTTATGGAGACCTGCTACACTGCAAGTGCTCTCTACCCATTATCCCAAATCTGCCGATAACCCAGCAAGGTGGGTATTATTGTACCCATTTTACAGACAGAAAGACTGAGGAGCAAAGGGGTTGAGTGGCTTGCCGAAGATCACAGAACCAGCACATCAGGATTTGAATGCATGTCTCTCTAACTTCAAAGAGCCGGGAGTTTCCGCAGATACAGGGTTTCAAGATTGGATTTTCAAAGTACTGTACAGAGGGAACACCTCCAACAACACCAAAAAGCATCTTGATAGTCATTCTAAATAACTGGGAATAGTGGGACCTCTAATAAAATGCCATCTTAGTCCGGGGAGTTTAGCAGAGCAGCAGTAACCAGCTTAGGTTCTGGGGTCAAACTAACCTGGGGTCAAATCCTGGGGCTGCTCCTTACCAGCAAGGCACTTAACCTGGCCGAGGTTTGGTTGCCAGGCCTGTAAACCAGTGGAGGGAGGGCTAACTTGTAAACACCAGGTTAGATGCTAGTTTTAATGATAGAGGCTATGTCCGCGCAGGCTTCCACGACAAAAGTCAGTGTCCTCTGACCACGCAAGTGGACTCCTCCACGAATGTCTTGAAAATTCTGGAATTCCACACTGCCTTTGCCCTCGAGACCCTGGAGGACACTCTTAGGGCTGGCGGCAGGCAGGAGATGAGCACACACGCACCCTGACGTCCTCTCCTAAGGCCCTCGGCTCCGTGCTGGGCAGCGGCTGCCTCATCTTTGAAACAGGAGCGTGTTCTTGACTCGGATCCCACAGCGATCGCTGCCCCGCCTTCCCAATCAACATGCAGAACCAGACCCAAACGCCCGACAAGTCTTCATGTGACCAGCAAGTTTCACATTGTTGGATTACGAAGCAAAAAGCTGAAAATAAGCACAGAGACGGTTCAGGGCCCAAGCCGCTCTGTGGGAGCGGGTGGGAGGAGCAGAACAGAGTGAGGGTCCTGCCAGGAGGAGGGGGTGGGCATGGGACCATAGAGTCAAACCCCCAGTCCTCCTCACTCCATCCCCTCAGGGCCACCCCTGCCCCAACCCAGTAGGCCGTTCTCTGAACTCCTCGTGCTCCCATGTGGCTCAGCTTCCTCCTTACCAGAGAGCTCCCACCTTTCCCACCACGGTTTACAAACACCGCTTTGCAGACACGATTCGGTTGATCTTCCCAACACCGCTCATGTGAGGTGCCGCATGCCCGTGCTTCAGAGGAGCACCCTGAGGCTCAGAGGGCGAACTTGCTCTTGGCCTCACTGCCAGTGGGACCCACACCACGGCTGGTTGACTCCGGAGCCCTGTCCATTTACTCAACCTGTCCCCATCCTGCGGCTCCACGTGGCCCAGTAAAGACAGTCACTCATGTTTGCTGAACTCAACAGAGTCTGCGGTGTAGATGCTGGGAACACGGGCTCTGGAGCCAGCTGCCTGGGTTTGAATCCTAGTTCTGTCATTGACTGGATGTGGACTTGCACAGATAATCTCTCTGTGCCTAAGTTTCCTCGCCTGTAAAATGGGAATTAAGTGTGCCTGCTTCCTACAACTGCGGCAAGAATTAAATATACATCTCGATATTTGTAAAGCACTTGGAACAAGCTTGGCACATGGTAAGTGTTCAATAACTGTGGACTTAAACCAAGTTTGGCAGGCTGGGGCTGCTGCTCACACTCTGGCTCCCCTGGAGTCCTGCCCTCCTCCCCACCACCCCCTCCTCCAAGACCAGTCTCCACCCCATTTCCTCACAATCGCTCTCCCACCCTCCCTGCCATCTGCCTACTCCTACCCACATGCACTGTCCACGTCAGTCATCAGGGGCACTGGCCTGCCCGCTTGCCTGTAGCCATCTACTTCTATTTCATTTTCTCGCACATTTACATGATTATTTCCATTTATATAACATGTATAATGTTATGCATAATTGTGTACACAATAAGTACCTTTACAATCATATGTGATGTTATGTTATGTAATAATATATATAATAATTTGTATTCATTATTTCCACTTGTATATTTATTTCATCAGGTCTTGGGTTTGTCTTTGCTTCTGTTTCCCACAGTACCTAGACCGGAGCAGATATTCAACAAATGAGGCTGATCTGAAGCCCAGCTTCCATCGACAAAGCCAAACAAAAGTGAGGCCCAATAGTTCCCACTTCCTGCTCAGTTTTAGAATGCCTTCTTTCATTCTTCTAGAATTTATTGACTTCTGTGTTTCAAGAAGGCATCTGGCAACATCCCCCCCAACGTTGACACCACTCACCACAACAAGACCCCTGGGAGCTTCCCTTAGTCACCTCCTCCCCAGCTGTGAGCCTGCCCCCTCCCCAGATCACTCTTTCAGCTCGTAGTCTTCTGTTTGCTTTGTTGGCTTTTTTTTAAATAAAAGTTTTCCAATCTCACTCATTCATTCAAAGAATAGTTATGTCACTGTCCTGCTTAAAATTCTCACTATGAGGCTGGCAGGTGGCATACTGGTTAAGTTTGTGTGCTCCACTTGGGCGGCCCAGGGTTCAACGGGTTGAGATCCCGGGTGTGGACCTGCACTCTGCTCATGAAGCCATGCTGTGACGGTGTCCCACATTCGAAGAAGAGGAAGATTGGCACAGGTGGTAGCTCAGAGACAATCTTCCTCACCAAAAAACAAACACACCAATAAAAAAGCAAAATACCTCTTCACTGGCTTTCCATGAAGTTCAGGATATGTATGAACCCGCAGGTGATCTTCTCCTTTACATGCAAACTGGGGGACTTCTGAGGTGAAAGGGTGCTGTTAATAACGGTGCCCACAGCAGGTGTCGACCACAGCTGTCCGGCAGACTCCTCCTGAAAGGCCCCGAGCCCTGGCCCTTCCCTGCCCGTCTGGCCCTCCACACTCTGCCCCTGCTCACACTACACCTGTCCTTTCAGTTCCCTCCGGAGTCCAGTTCCTTCTCAGGCCCCTCACCCTCCCTTCCCTCAGCCCCCTCTCCCCTTTCCTACTTCCTGCGCCTGGTCCTTCAAGCCTCCTTGTGGTCTTCCCGAACATCCAGTTGCTGGCAGGTCCCTGTCCTTGACTCTCATACCCCTACTGTATTCCTCCCGAGCACCTGCCCAGGCTCCCTCTGTGCCTGCTCTCTGTGCTGTCTGTGCCCAGGGGTTGGTGGCAGCAGGCCCACGTGTGTTCTGTTCAGTTCTGTACACGCTCCCTGCACGTGGCACAGGCTCAGGGACGCTCAGTAAATGTCTGTGAAATGTTTGCATCCATCCATCAAGCATGCAATCCGTCAAACATCTACTAAGCTCCTACTGTGTGCCAGGCTCTGTGGTAGACCCTGGAAATACCGAAGTAACAAGACAAGAAGTTCAGTCCTGGATGATCAACAGACATGCACACAGAAGAACTCCACAACAACGCAGAAGGGCTGCACTGCGGAAGAGCACCAGGCTGGGAGCAGAGAGAGGAGAGGCCTTCACCTCCCGGGGTCGCCCCAGAGGCCAGAGGCTCAGGGCTCAGTGGGTGGGTTGAGTCCTCAAGGAAAGAGAAGGTGGAGGTGACAGCATATGCTAAGAGAAGGGGGACAATAGGAGATTTGATGAGGGAGGTAGTGGGCCCGTGTGGGGAGTGATGGAGAGTGACAGTGACACTCCTCCAGACCAAGAGCAAGGAAGCACCCGGTCAGCTTCCTGCCACGAGGACGACCCCACCCCCACACAGATGACAGGGGACACTCAGGGCGGCTCTTATTACTCTCCTATGTCCTATCAGGCCCTCTCTGATGGTGGCCAGATGGCCTCCGTGTCCCAGGAGGTGGCTTTTCTTTCAGGTCCCCACTGGCCCTGATGTTGTCTCTTAAACCTGGGGACAGCCCACTCTCTGAGCCCCCCATCTTACACAGCTTCTGGGCAGCTCTCGCCTGCAGACCCCTCCTCTGGCTCACACCATGGGAAGCCGCCTTCCCACCTTGGAAGACTCAGGTTCAGGGACCCGTTCCATGGAAGGCTTCCTGCACGGGTCTGAGAGGCTGTACCCGAGGCTGGAGGACCGCTCGGCCTGCTGTCCCCAGCAGGAAGGCTGCTCCTTCCACAGTTGTGACCCTGCCAGGGACCTCGGGGTGGGGGCTGGGGACCAGCCAGCCCCTCTCCTGGGCTGCCTTCTCAGAGGGGATTGGGGGAACTGGAAAGAAGGTGTGAAGCCCGGCCACATGGGCTGCCGCCAGTGGGAGAAAGAGGCTGGCCAGAAGACGCTGGAGGGAAAGAGCCGGAAAAGAGCCGTCTGTAAGACAAAGCCCCTCAGGGAGGGCGGATCCAGCAGAGGAGGACTAACCCTCCTTTGGTTCACGGAGGTGGCTCTTTCTCCTAAAACTCTGCCTCTGGACCGGGGAGTGCTGGTCAGCCGTGGGATGTGGGACCCTGCCTGTCCCAGGGAGCTTTCACGCCTTCGCGCTGCTGAGGGCAACTCACTACCCAGGCAGTGATCCAGAGGTACTAGAGGGGCCAGCCGCCATGCGCCCCTCTCTGCAGAGGCCACCCTTGAGCGGCAACGATAGTTCTACCAAGCACCCGGGCAGGCGGGGCACGGCCTCTGCACAAGTCCTTCCTGATGCTCACAGCTGAGGTGCACGATGGTAAACAATCAACCAGGCTGTGTGGCAGACGTGCCTCATCCACTGGTGAACCCATTTCCCTCCCTGAGAAGGACAGGGGACAGGCTGGAGTCACGAGGGGTTCCCACCTGTGATGGAACGGGGACCTGGGTGTATGTGGCCGCAGGTGCTTACCCAACTCTATCCAGACACCAGGACGGTCTGCGGGGAAGAACGTGGGGCCCCGTGTGCAAGCTCGGGCCAGTCTCCCGTCGTTTGAAGTGTGCCTGCTCGCCCATCGTGGCCTTACAGAGGGGCCGTGCGAGTTTACAAGCTGGGCTCCCTGCCGCCCCAGGACCGAGCTTCTCTACTTCAGTGAGCACAGAAATCACGTCATGGGGCTTGTAAAATGCAGAGTCCCAGGCTGGGCTCCGAATCAGCAGGTCCGTATGAGCCCGGGAATCTGCCTCCCCCACCCCCACCCCGGTGATTCTGTGACTGATGAGAGAGAAGGCGCACAGGAGTCCTGGCTGGCAGGCAGCAGTGCCTCCAGGCTGCGTCCTGGGGGACGAGGACAGGGAGGGCGTGGCAGGACCCAAATTCCCAGCCCAGCTTCCCCCAGAACACTCTGCTTTGATCTCCTTTATACACTGGGGTTTCAAGTAAGATTTCGTTTGAAGGGGAATCACAAGACTCAAACACTGAAACAAAATCATTTAAAAGATCCCCGTGCTCATGCCGAGATGCTTCTGGTGAGCTGCAGGCGCCCTCCAGACATGAGCAGTTTTGGTCAGACCTGAGCCCCCTGAAACCCTCAGGGAACGAGTTGTTCTGGAAAGATTAATTTCCCCAACAGCATTAAAACTTTTATTAAATGTTAATCGTTTTGTGGGGAATATGTTACACTCTCCCCTGCCTTTTAAACCAGAGAATGAAGAACATAATTGAACTGTTGTTTGAAAACTCAGGACCACGAATTGGAAATTGTGTGGCCATCCCAAAGGTGAGTTCTGCTGAGCTTGGCGGGAAAGAAGATCCAGTCAGTCCGCTCTGAGTCTCCAACAGAGGCCATGGCTTGTGCCCATCGAGGGAAGGCGGAACAGCGAGGTGGAAACAGGAAGGCACCTGGGATCCGGGAGGATGGGCTGCAGGCCCCCTCTGCCACCCATGAGCCGTGGCACCCAGAGCAAGTCCCCTGCCTGGGCCTCACTTTCTTTACCTGGGAGGTCAGAGGTCAGACCAAGCACTCTCCAGAGTGGGGGCTGACTCTCTAAGGTGGGGGCCAAGCAGGTGGGGCTGGTGGGACAGGACAGCAAAGGCCCTTTTGGGGCACGGCCCAGTGCCGCGTCAGCAGACTGCCGATAGCAGGGTGAGGGCCCACTGCTAGCAGGTCCTCTGAGTTTTCAGGAAAAGCTGAAAATCTGGATGTTTCTGTGAAATCTGTGGGTTTCTTCAGTGTTGGCATCTGCGATGGATCGGGTGGGCTGGCTCTCATTTTCTATCCGACTCTCCTTCTGGGAGGCCTCCTATCCGTCAGAGACCAGAACTGAAACTCCGCATCTCCCAGAGTTGGGGTTTGGATGGGAACTGGTTGTGTCCATAACATTGGGTGATAGTTTGAAAGGGCCAGTGAGGCAGAGGCTGTCCTTTGAGCCTGGGCCAGAGCCCTGGCTGTGAGGACGGCTGGTTCGCAGGCCCCGCAGAGTTCCTCCCCGGGCACCTCTGGGCCAGGGCCACGTCCGGCTCCCACACCTGTTAGATGGCAGAGCAGCTGTGGGGGACAGCCTGGGGGCTGACTGACGGGGAGCAACAGCCAAGGGGTGCCCACCCCGCCGGGTCTTTCTCTTCCAAGGTCTCCCCACCCGCCACCTCCCGTTCCGAGGGACCAACTCAGCAGAGGACAGGCTGCGGCCTTCTCCCAGACGGTTCCCAACAGCAAGTCAATCTCCCAAAGGAGGCAGGTGCCTTCCTGAGGCGGCCGGCAGGGCCCCTGCTGCCCTCCTCGCTCCAGGGAGCAGCTGGGCTTCACCACACCGGCTCAGGTTTCCGACCCTGTGACTCTGGAGCTGCCCAGACTGGACTGTGTCTGCCTGAGGGGGTGGGGGTGCGAGGATCCAGGGACATCTGCGAGGCCTGCCGTTTCACAGGACAATAGCCGAGATTTAACAGGAACCCGCTAGGGCTGGACATCACTTCTGAGCCTCACAGCCACCTGAGGGCAGATGGCTACACAGAGTAGATCCTTTCAAAGTTGCCCAGACCCCTGGGCGCGCCTGCCGGGGTTAGACAATGGGATCCTGCCTCCCGGTGTTCAGGGGGCGGGCTCAGCTCCTCACGGGCGGCGCCAGAGGCTCCCCGTCTCCTGATCTAGAAGTGGGCTCGGGACCGTGAGGCCTGGGAGTGAAAGGAGCTGGCTCGGCTGTGGGTCCTCTCACCCAGGGGGGTGGCAGGTCGGGCTGGGGTGCAGCCCTTGCAGTCCCAGCAGTAGAACAGTGTGCTCCCGGCTCTCCTCCCCAGCAGCACCTGCTAAATCTCCTGCACCGGCAGCCTCTCTTCCCACTCCCCCACCCGGGGGCGGTTACTCACACCCCCAGGACTCAGCCCTCCAGGACTGGGCGGGAGAAACCCCTCCAAGTCACACTGCGTAAGGTGGCACTGAGGACACTACAGTCACCCTGACGCAAACAACTTGACCACTCTGACACCCTTCCTTTAACGCTAACAATAATTGTACGTATGTGCATACATATATATTCCCTTTTAAACCTTCCGGCAACCTTTTTCCAATTCAGCACAGTTTCAATTGTTTTTTAAATGCAAAAAGAAACATTAATACCCACCCTCCCCCCATAAAAATAGCTGCACTGAGACCTTGCCCCCATCACCCTTGCTGAGGATACTGAGCCCCAGACACCTGACACCTTCTCCCAGGAGCACGCGTGTCCCACACTCTGTCATGCCAGTTAGCTGAACAAAAGGTTTGTCTCCCTTCCTGAAAATGCACATTTCCCTCCTTTGAGCCTGCGCGTGCTGGAGGATGGGAGTCTCCGGGGAGCTCCTCCAGCCCCCGTGAATGTGAGGGGTATCAACAGCCAATGCTGAGAGTGAAGAGTCCCCGCGTGGCCAGGCCACCCACCGCCGTGGCTTCCGTCATGATGTCAACAGCACAGATTCCTGATCCAAAAAATACAGTATTAATTCTAGCAGCTCCATAGTAGTTAATCTGCATATCCCTTCCCACCCCTCGTATGTTGCTTAAACCTAGAAATCAAATTACTTTGTGACACTTTAGGACCTTTTCTTTAAGAGTATCTTCTGTCTTATTCACGTAAAACACATTTTTCTCTTCGAAGCCTAGCTCACGCCTACCCATGCTTTGGGGTTGTGCTCAGGTACTGCCTCCTCCAGAAAGCCCTCTCTGACTGCTGGGGAGGGGTCGGGTCCCTTCCTGCCATGCCTTAGGTTGGGTAGCACAGGGGCTTGTTGAGAAAAGCCAAACAATGTAATTAGGGTGGAGGTATATACATGCATCTACATGTAAAATTCAAGAGTCAATAAAACTTGAGATAAGTAACTTCTGATTTCAGGGGAAGCTATGGTTCATGAGGATGCATGTCAGAACCTCAAAGCCATTTAAACGTTTTATTATACTAAGTTCATAGTTGCAGCCCCCTTTCTAAAACGTGGCATTCTGATAACACTATCAAGAACCATATTGGAAAATGTTACTTGCCCAAGGGACCGCAAGTAAATACACGCTTAAATGAAACAAAAGAAATTTAATTAAGTGTATGAACAGTTCTACTAAATGATTTCTCCAGGAAGCCAATGGGAAATTATACCTAACAAATAGCTACAGAATAAGGTCTGTTGTTGAGAGGTTATTAACCTAATCAGATAATCAGATTTCACCACCAACTGTAGCCATCTGATTTGCCCATGTCAAAATAAAACCACTGTTAACCCTTCTGAATGAAATCAGAACGGGAAGTGGGGGCGCGGCTGGTTTCACAACAATATCTTTCTTTAAAAACAAGGCTTACAAAAATTCTCTTCTTCTCCTAACTCCGAAAACAAGACTTTTCCATTGCTCAGTGAAGAGCGGAAACTATCCAGCTTAGAAAAAAATAAAATGAAATTGGAAATGAAATTCACAGATGTTTTCTCTTCACAAAAGTCATCGACAAAGGGGGAAATAAACAAATAGATTTTGCTCTCAAAATTTGGTGAAGCAAGTTTGTTCCAAGGCTGAGTGCTCTTTGCCAGTTTTAAACCCAAGGTGCATTTTTATAGCCAAGAACTAAAACCCTGAAACACAGCAATCCACAGAATAATGGAAACGCTGACACAACCTTCACTTCGGCAGCAGGAATGGTGCCACTGTAATTTATGGAGAACACGTTTTGGTTTTGTCAGGTTTTTAAACATAGACTGTTATAAATTTGAAGGAGGACTGTCTTGTTAAAGCTTCAAATGGCACGTGTTAGGATTGGTTATGCTTCATGTCCTGTATTTGGAATGGCATCTGTAGAACACAGTTGATCCCAATGGGAAAAGAGGACACGGAATCCTGTTTTCGTTTCAAAACAATATTCTCTGATGAACAGCATCATGGCCATCACCAACACGGTGATGACCAGCGAGAAGATCCTAGAAAAGGTGTCCATCCTTGGCCAGAGCTCCTCCTGGCTTCACTGACCCACTCATTACTGACAAATATCTATTGAGGATAGTCAGTGCCATGCCTTGTCTCAGGCAATGGAGATAAAATGATGATTATGATGCTGTCTCTGCCCTCTAGGATCTTATATTTTGAGGAAAGAAAGATATGTTAAAAACACTGTGTATATGTGTGCGTGTGCAGATATTATATGTGTGTTTGTGTATGTGTGGCTTTCAAACCACACTTCCTGAACCCAAATGGAGAGAAGTCTTACTGACAACTCCCGCTGGGGGAGGGACCCAGCAATAGGTGCCAAGTCCACTGCTGTGGGAGTTATGGGTGGCAGGGTGAGGCAGGCCGGGCGGTGAGCACAGATTCCACCCTCTGGAGCTCTGGAACTGATTTCTTTAGAGGAGCAAGTAGATGAGTCTCTCTCCCTTTGATGCTTGTGCCTTACTTAGGACAGCCTTTGTATGGAGTAGTAATTTTGGGGATTCTCTCTAAACGGAGTTGCTCATGATGATCCTCCTTGCTATGAGTTTCCTTTGAGGGAATTGTCATTATTACAAAACTCTGAGTAGGTAGAAATCGTGATAAGCGTAGGGATAAAGAGAGCAGACTCGTCGGTCCACTCCATTGTTTTCTAAAGGTATGACCTTGAAGCCTTGGGATTTGTCCTCCGTGACATGCAGATAAGCCAAGGGCATCCTTATTAACAGTAGGGACATCACAAGAGTCTCAGCTCAATCCGTCCGTTAGGGGAGTGTGAGGAAGGGGAGGGAGGAGCAGTGGGAGCAGCAACAGAACACGGCGAAGAGATGCCCCAAATGCGACACGAACCATGATGCGTCCTCCAGTGGGCATCATGCCACCATGGAAAATGATATTTACAAAGACTATAAGAACGGCTGACATTTGTTGCACACTCACTATGCTGTGTGCTCTTTTTCCATTATTCCATCTGGGTGTCACAACAATCTTTTGTTAGATGAAGAAATGAGCCTTAAGAGTTGGACAACTTGCCAGGGTGGGGTGACTGTAAATTCTGGGACTGTTTCACTTTGTGCCTGTTGTCTTGGGTTGATTTATGAACAGCGTCCCCTTCACTCTCATATGTGTTCTCATTTGGGTGATGAGTTACATGGTTACTCGGGGTCACACAGCTAGTATGTGGCAGAATCAGGATCGGACCCCTGCAGTCTGACCCCAAACCCACACTCTTCAGCACTATGCTATAAATATGTCGCTACAAAATTTTGTGGGAAAAAAAGGAGAGTGCAAAATTGTATGTGCATATTATCATAATTGTTTTTAAGGCATTCTGTGCGTAGAAAAAACCCCGGAAGGAAACGCATGAGTGATTAGGTATGGTGGAGGGTATATAATAGATTTTTAAAATAGTCCTTTCTACTTTACAAGTTTTCTAAATTTTCTTCAATTAGAATGTATGACTTTTATAATGAAAATAATATTTTTTAAAACGCAGGCATAAAAATATCTCAAGTAGTATTTCATGAATAAGTATTATTTGATATTTTAGATGCTGTCAAAAATTAAGTCTAACAAAGCCAAAAGAAATGAATAGGGAGAGGAAGGAGGAGAAAAAGGAGAAGGCCCTGGACTAAGAGTCGTGGAACCAGAGCTGGGAATCGGAAATCACCTCGCCTGGCCATGGTACAGCTTTGACCTTGTTTCCCTGGAAGCCCCCAGAGGGTCAAATCTGAGGGAGAACACAGTGTAACGGTTGCAGACACGTTTTGTAGCCATAAAAGACATTTTAGGGTCAATTAGAGACATAGTAATATGGACTGGGTATTAGATGATATTATAGAATTGCTGTCACTTTAAAAAAATTTTTTTGGCTAGGATGATGGTATTGTTATTTTGAGTCATGTGGAAGAATGTCTTTCCTGCTGGGAGATGCACACTGAAATATTCAGGGATGCGGTGTCATCATCATCTCCACAACTTACGTTCAAATGGTTCAGGGAATGAAAAAGTGAGTTTGTGTGTGTGCATGCACAGACGCCTGCGCAGAAAGAGCAAATGTGACAAATGTTAGAACCGCTACACCTCCTTGGAGGGGATGTGGATGTTCATCATTCTTTACCTTGACTTCTTTCTGTATGTTTGGACGTTTTCAAAATGAAAGGGTGGAGTTTTAAAAAATCCTTCTGAAATAATAAAGCAAGATTAAAAAGCATGTATTAAAATAGTCATTAGAGAATCCTAGTTTTAGAGGCAGAGATTTCAATTCTAGTTTTATGGCTCAAATGCTCTATAACATTTCTGTTGTATTTGTGTCTGTTCGTGTTTTATTTTAGCCTATTTGTATTTGTTTCTCTTGTATTTGTGTTTGTGTGTTTCATTTTAGCCTATTTCTCTATCTCTGACCTAGCGTTCCAGCGAAGGGCAAAGGAGTTCAGATTCAACCCCCCAGGTGGCTCTGCAGGGCACCCCAGGGTGGTCAGAGTGCTCACAAATGGAGGATGAACTTGAATGTCTTATACCAGTATCCCAACAAAAGGAAACAACAAGATACAAGTTAAATAGTTCTGGTAATGATGATTATAATACTAAAAAACGAATCTTCAATATTCTACCCTAGCACACATTTATTGACTGCTTATTCTATATGCCCACAATGTGCTGAAGATGCAGAAATGAATAAGACCAAGTGCCTGCTCATAGTTTGGTGGTGGTGGGGATGGACATGTACGTGACTTATGACAATGGCATATTTGCACCGCGCTTCATAGTTTACACACCATTTTCCCTATATTGCTTCTCCAAGCCAACCATCCAGAGGCAGAATCCATGGTAGGAAAGTGAGTCTCTTCTCGTTGCATTCCTGTATTTCGTCTGCACAGAGCGGTGCCATGACACGCACAGGGGTTGAGAAAGCCTGGTTCTGGTGCCACTGCATCTCCATATCATGACATACCGGTGCCTCCACCTGTATTTAACCCAAGATGCGAGACCCACATCTTATTCATCTTTGTATCCTAATGCCCTGCCAGGAGCCCAGAATGTAGTAGATACTCAATTAATGCTTGTGGAAGGCAGGGAGGAAGGGAGGGAGAGATAAAGGGAAGGAGAAGGGAAAAAAAGGAAGGAAAGAAAGAGATTCAGTCAAACTCCAAGAATTTATCCAGCCCCTACCATGTCCCTAACGGGAAATGTAAAAGAAGACTATGAGACCAGGTCCTGTCCGCAAAGACAAGGAAAACTACCTCTAAGTGAGGAAAAAACCTAAAGAAAAAGGATTGCCCCAGGGTGCACTCTTTATGACAAACCAAGGAAAAGTTGTAATCACAGTTGTAATAAGGAAATACAACTTATTTGCAATTTAATTTATTGGAAGTTCACGAAAGTGACTTCTCTTTTGATCTGCGACGTTGCCAGATTACACTAAGGTTCACTTGGCAAAGTTTGCACCAGATAAAAATTCCAGTGAAAAATCTCAGTGAACTGCAAACCTCTTTAAACAGGAGCTCCGATGTCAGCATCACAACCTCACTTACGTGTTCGACAGCCGTCTCTCTTCATCACCAGTAATAAACTAGCATCTCTTTTAAACACACAGGTATTGAGTTATATATGCATAAATTAACCATGACTCAAGTAAAGAAGAAAAATCTATTTAAATCTGCATTAATCTTTTATTGGCTTTTCCACTTGTCATAAACAGTTTGTAACCAGATATATATCATCATACTAAACATCATGTAAAGCCTCTCACTCAATAATCCAATTGATATCCAGGTAATATATCCAGTGGCAACAGTTCTCAAATGGGCCATTTTATAACCTAGGCAAAGGGTAATCATCCTTAGCTTCCTCACCCAGCTCCTGCCGCTCCCTAGCGACTGGCCGACAGCATCCTGTTTTATGGGTAGTTAATTGTTCTTTACTAACATTAATGCACCCCAGAACAAGGACCGTCAGACAAGGTGCTGAAAGAGACCTCTATTATCTTCTATTGTTCCTGGACTTGTTTTTGTCACACTTGAAAAAACGTTGGGTGCCAGCCCTGTGGCAGCCTGTGGCTGAGTGGTTGAGTTCGCACGCTCCACTTTGGTGGCCAGGGGTTCACCTGTTTGGATCCCAGGCATGGACATGGCACCACTTATCAAGCCATGCTGAGGTGGTGTTCCACATAGCAGAACTAGAAGAACCCACAACTAGAATATACAGCTATGTACTGGGGGGTTTTCAAGAGAAAAAAAAAGAGGAATATTGGCAACAGATGCTAGCTTAGGGCCAACCTTCTCACAAAAAAACACAAAAGTTGTTTACAGCATTCCTGCTGAATACTTAAATTTTATCTGTCCTTTACTAAGTGTTATTTATCTATGCCCTTCCTTTAATTTTCAAATGGATTAAGATGAGCCTCTAAAATATATAATCCATAGTAAGCAAATTTACTAAATAAATTAGGAAATTAAAGAGAAAGTAGGAGTGAAAGCATGAGAGCCTAGAATGAACTTAGCACCCTCAATGCCCCCAGGAACTCCTGAACATTTATGGAAATTAAACCACTGAGTTGACTCTGAACTTTCCAGCAACCAGTATAATTAGGGGAACAGCATTCATTCATTCATTCACTTATATGACAAACATTTATTTCACACAATGGACGAAAGGCATTTTTTGGGACACTGATTATACAGCGCAGGATAAAAAGGGACTGGGTTTTTCCCCCTGGCTAACCTATCACCCAGCTACACACATTTTTTTTTTTTTTTTTTAATTCAGAAGAAATTTTTTTTTTTTAAGATTTTATTTTTTTCCTTTTTCTCCCCAAAGCCCCCCGGTACATAGTTGTATATTCTTCATTGTGGGTCCTTCTAGTTGTGGCATGTGGGATGCTGCCTCAGCGTGGTTTGATGAGCAGTGCCATGTCCATGCCCAGGATTTGAACCAACGAAACACTGGGCCGCCTGCAGCGGAGCGCGCGAACTTAACCACTCGGCCACGGGGCCGGCCCCCCAGCTACACACATTTTGACAGTTAGACATAGAGCTAGAAACTACGAAAAGTCCTTAAAGGAAACAGCGTTCTAAGAGCGCCAAGCTTAGGCAGGACTAAACTCTAGATTGGGGGAGGTGAAATTTAATGGGAGACCTCCCTGACTGGCCTTCTGGTTTCTATTGCTTCTTCTTTCTTGATAATAGAACTTCAATCCTTAGCTTAGCATGTTGCTGCCCCAGCAAAAATTACATCTTCCAGCTTCCCTTGCAGCTGGTGATGACCAAACGACTAAGTTCTGTCCAGTAAAATGCAACTTGAAACACTGTGTGGACGTCTGGAAAGTGCTTAGGGCCAGAGCCTCAGCTGGGAGAAGCATCCTCTTGCATCCTGCTTCCTCCTACGGATGGATGGCCAATGATGGCTGAAGTTTCAGTGGCCATTTCAGACAGTAAAGTGACCTCGAAGATGAAAGGCATGTCCTGAAGGTGGCAGAGAAGAAATGTAGAAACCCAAATGACACTGTGCAGATGCCCGATGAAGCCTGGATGCCTAGCCTAGTCATCTCTGTCAGAGAGATGCAGGCATCTCTTGCTTAACCCACCGTTCTCCGAGTTTCACAGTTGGGTGTAGTTTAACGTAAATCTAACTGATTCCACGGTGAAGAGACGGTCAGCCAAAGGACTGGGGAAGGAGCATTTCAGGAAGCATGGTGTGAAGTTGGAAAATCCTTAGTTTCCTTCAGGGACTGAGAGAAGAGCAGTGTGGGTGAAGCTCACCGGGGGGCCACGGAGACTGGTGCAAGGCAAGGATGAAGAGACAGGCAGGTCACTCGGGTTCGGGGTTAGAGTTTACTCCAAGCGCCACAAGAAGCAATTGGTTGTGAGGTCACTGGTTTCCAAACCTTTTTCTTGGCCACTGAGTCCTTGCTTCAAATAAAATTTTATGCAGACGCCAAATGCAGAAAACAGACAAAAGCAGAGCCACCCTGGGCAGAAGCTGGAATCCAGGCCTCAGAGCCCATTCCTTTTCTGCTTTTGCTCCCACTCCCAACCTCAGAGCAGCTCCCAAAGACCCCTCGGCCCTGGGGAACACAGCGTGAAAACACAGGATTATACGACTCACAGAGTCCTTACGGGAAAGCAGGCACTCAGGAGAAACTCACGTCTTCCTAGTCCTGAGACCACAGAGAAATCTCTCCTGTGGGTCTTCACGGAGAGAAGTTTGTAACGCTTGTTGGCCAAGCCTTCCTGCAAAGACACAATTCAGAGAAAGCAATCTGAAGGGCTGGGGAGAGGGTAGCCGGGTTGGAACCATGCAAAACAATGCAGCCCAGATACGTGGCCCTCCCGTGGGCTGGCCTAATCCAGGACAGCCCTGGGATGCTTTTTCTCTCCTCCCAGTTGACCTCCATCAAGCCACGTCTCAGCTGCAGTCAGGACAGCTGCCTGGGAGCCCCCTCCAGCGCTGTCAACAGGGGCTTCTCACAGGGGCCGACACTTCCCCCCAAAGATTTCCATCACACACTTGTTTGGCCTGCAAATAAATTGGCAACGCAGCTGAATTTAATCTTTTGATTTCCCCTCGAGAACCAATTTCTCCAAGCCATTCCCACATAGACAAAAAGATTTTGTCTCACTAAACCTGTTTATTGACCAAAACTGTCGCCTCTGCTCTGACCGCTGACCTTATCTGAATATTCAAATCTATTACAGATCGCAAGTTCAAATGATTTTGGTGCCCTCTGGAAGCCCTGTTTTCATAGTGAGCTGATTACGAATGACAATATTATAAGGGCTTTAATGGAGATTCTACAAACAATTTGCACCCTGGACTTACAAACCTAATATATTCAGAAGTGTGAATGCTGCTGACACTATTTTTTTGTTTTTGAAGGAAAACTTGGCCACGTGTATGTAAATACTGCCACTTCTAGCCGACATACTCCCTCGCCACAACCTTAATAATCCTTACCTGGAGTCTGCAGGGTTTGGCAGTGCAAAGAGAAGCTTCTGTGTTCCGATGCAAACCACAACTGTGGGTCGCCACCTGCCCCGGCCCCGGGTAATGGAAGTGAGAGAGCAGGGAACACAGGTCCTAGTCCTCGCATGCGCGCTGCCTTAGTCAATCCACTTAATTCCTCTTCATCTTACTCTTCTCGGCAGCCAAGGGAGGATAAAATTATTCTACACCCAACTTACAAAATTGGATAGAATTAATTGATGTTGAGGGTTTAAAAAGTCAAAAGGAGCAGTTACAAATGTAAGCTGTTTTTATTAAACAGACGTGTTTCACAAGCAATGTAAGTGCATCTGAGTAAAATGTTCATAGTATGAAGACCTAACATGTATTGAGTGTCACACATGCCAGGCCTGTCTAAGAGCTCACAAGCGTTATCTCAATGACTCAACAGAAGACCCCAGGGAGGTGAGCGCCGTGAGTAACTCCATTTCCCAGATAAGGAAAACCGAGGTTCAGAGGAGTGGGTAGACTTGCCTGGGGTCACACAGCAGGAAGCTAAAACTCATCATCGCTACGCTCTATAGATTTTCTAATGCAGATACCTGCAGATTTTATTGGATTTTCAGCCTCACCCTTAAAAATGCTATGAAAGAAAGTGTGATGTGGGCAGCTAATCGGCAACTATCTCCTCAATGGGTCCAGCTCCCTGATTTACTGGCTCTACCAGAAACGGCCGTGGTTTTCCCGTCTGCTCAGTGAGAAAGAGCTTCCTTATTGTCAAGAGTTGTGTCTGAGAAGCAGCCCGTCGGGAGAACCTCTGCCATTCACCCTCCTTCCTCCGATCACCAGCAACCAACGGGAGCTGGAAATCTAGCTAACGATGAGTAAGTTAACAGCACTTGCTCACAGGGAACCTCGCCCTTGTGTTAATGCAGCCGGCAACAGAGAGTGGAGTGTCTTTTTTTCCACATACGCTGCGAGGGACCTGTTGTTCCAGCCAGGAGAAGGAAGTTTAGGCCTCTGTTCTCCTCTCTGCGGCAATGAAGTCCACCTGCTCCCAACCAGCTGGTACAGCACAGCCCTTCTGAAAGAAATGGCCTGTCCGAGCACTGACATTTCAGAGTTTTGAAGTTGAAAACTCACTACAGGTAATTTACAGCCTAAATTTCCTGAACGCCCTTCCCAGGCAGCCTATTTGATCAGAGTGAGCTGGTGAAAATTAGGGAGGCCCTTAATTGAGCTCTCCTATAGTGGGCTTTCAAAACAGCAGTGCAAGCGCCACAGAAAATAACAAAATGAATAAACTACGCTTTCCTCTAGCTCCATTTTCAAATACAACGTCTGGAATAAAGAGTTGAGATCTCTAGGTGGTGATCTTCATGCATAGTATAGTGTTTGTCCTGAATTTCATTGCTTTGAAAAAAAGATATGGAAAGTCTTGATTTAGTTGGCATTTAATGTGATTTTTATATAACTTCTGTGATATAATCAGTCGCAATGGGAATCAGTGGGGAAACTTCAAGAGCAGTAAAAGCTTCAGCTATTGTTCTTTCTGTGCTCCGATTGGCTTGCTGGGTATACAAAGCTGAGAAATCCCAGCTCACACACACCTACTCTATTTGTAGACACCCATCATGATTGAGTGCGTCCAGCGCCATCCCCTCTCCCAGCCAGCCAGCCAGTCAGAACGCAGCGAAGACAATAGGTATGTTGGAACAGCAACAAAGAACGTGTTGCTGTAAATCACGTTCCATTTCTGCATAGCTGGGAATAGTGATGCGCAAGCCGTAGGCAAGTATACTAATGTCTCCAGCTATCCATAAATGAAAACTCATGCACAACACGCTCTTGATTGTTATTCCAAGGTAGCTTTTTTAGGATTAGATTCTTTGTTTGATTTTTTAAAAAGGAAAAACGCATATTTTACCATTATTTAAAAACATTTTTTCTCCCTTTGGTTGGGTCCACGAGCATTTCTTTCCGAAGACGAGCACACGGGCACATTGTCTTTCCCACACTGACTGACTAGCGATGTGTGCAGAACTCAGGTATTAAATTTCTGGAGCCCTTAATGATATCAGAAAGAAGGTATCACACAAATGACCAGGGACTTCCCTACACCTAGTCGATTTGAATTCGGAAAATTATTAGAACTGTGTGGAGACATAAAATGAAATACTCCAGCAACACATTACATTTACATGTTTTAACTATGCTTACCCATGCGTTTAATTTAGATTTAATGAAATAGTTATTATATGCAAGCAAAACATCAGTGATATTAAAAACAAATTTATGGAGGATTAACAGCTGTGTTACATGTGTATACCTACCTATGCAGTCTTTCATTCTCAATAATGTGTTTTTCATCATTAACTTCTATTTACAAATGCACAATAATTGTTTGAGTAATCCTACTGAGCACGATTGATTAGGGTGCGCCTTGGAGTTTGAATGAATGCCGATTGATAATCTAAACTGTAGGAAATTGGCTCTGGAATCTATGCTATACCAATTATTTGCATATTTATTCCATTTTTTTAAGATTCATAATCGGTTGGAACAAGGCTAAGAGAACCACAATGTAAGCTCTAAGCCGCGTATCTACGGGATGCCTCTGCCATTGCTATCAACGATCAGAAAAGATACCCACATTTAGCAGAGGTTAAAATGTTTTTCCCAATGAGTTTTCTTTTTCTTTCTCTCCATTTTGTCTGAGGGAAGAGTAATTTGAAAAGGCTACAGTGGAGGAAAAGCAATGAAGAACGAATTGCCGTACGTGAAGTTTCGCTTTTGAATAGCTGGGGAGATTAATTCACTTGACTGCAATTGGCTCATTACTACCCCAGCTACCCAAAAATGAAATATCACGTGTGGTGCCGTCTTTGCCCCACAGGTCATAATGCTGTAGTGATCACAGCAGGGCTGGGCTCGATTACGGAAAACGAGACCCCAGCCAGTGCTCTCAAACACCCCCTGCCTGCCGAGGAGCTCTCCAGGTGCTGTAATCGTGTTTACCTATTACCGTGCCCTTATTTCATTACTTTGGACGTGTGGGATGCTATAAAAGGAGACAAAATTTTGGAAGGTTCTGGGAACTCTTCCCAATGATTGCTGTGTTTAGGGAGACCTTCCTCCTGCATTCTTGGAGCAAATCGCGTACGCCTTCCTTCCTTCCCCTACATTTTATCTCATATTCTCAAAGCCCTCACCAATGGAAGGGACAGAGAGAGCAAATAAGGAAATGAACGGCCTTCTGCCCGAAACTGGAGCACTGTTCTTCCTTTGTCACTTTGTCTGTCTCAGGATGGCTGAGGAACGCATGTGCGGGCCAGAGGGCTTTGCCTCAGTCGTCATGTTCCACCTTGCTTTGCAGCAGCTCCTTTCTAGGACATTGCAGCCATCCTGCCTCCAGCTTCTCACGTATAATCATTGTTACCACTGGTGAAATAGTTACCGTTTGTCCAGCGCTGACATCATCTTATTTAACATCCACAGCATTACGGACTTTCATCCATGGTTGTGATGAGACCTCACACTTAGTGGGTAGTTTTTATGTTTCAGGCGTGGTTCAGAGCACTTTCATTCTCTGAATTCATAGATTCTTACCAACCATATCTGGTACTATTATCAACCTCATTTTAATGATGACGAAACTAAAGCCCAGGATGGTTTGAGGAATTTCCCAAGATCACAAGTTAGTACAGAGGAGAGCCGGCCTTTCTGGCTCCTGAGACTACATACTGCCATACCAGGAGCTGTTATTCTTGTTTTAAAATGAGGAAGAAAGGCTCAGAGAGATTGGAAAACTCGCTGAGAGACACACAGTGACTTTGACAGTGTTAATGCTGGACTTTAAGCCCAAGTATGCCTGACTCCACATCAGAGTGTCTAACCCACCCCGCACGCACACCATCCTTCTCCCGTTCCCCGGTCCTGTGGGGAATGGTCCATCTGAGTGCATCTGCTTGCACGTCCATCTCCCCCGAGGGCTAGCAGTAGATCCGCATCTCCAGCAACCCGCCCAGAATAGGTGCTGCCTCTTAGCAGGCTCTCAATAAACATTTACAGAACTGACATAACAAAGGCCTTTACATTTTACGCAAAATAAAGGCGTGCTTATTATAGAAACTTTCGAAAACAAAAATGAGCCCAAAAAATTAAAATCACTCAAATATATACATATGAGATATGTTTTTACCAAAACAGAGAGTCATTAACTTCATCTACAAGGTCACTTTTAATGACTGCATGGTATTGTGTTATGAGCGTACACATCAGTGTTTGTTGACTGAGGCCTCAGATGGTCAGTAGAACAGAGCCACATCCAGGGTCAGGTGATCAAAGCAGTAGACACGGCAATTTTGCTGCTTCACTGATTCACTCACTTAAACATTTGGGGGGGTACCCTCCCTGTGCCAGGTGCTGGAGAGCCCACAATGGAAGAGATTAACGAGGTCCTCCTTGTTAGGGTAGCTACCACAACATGCCACTGCCCTTCTCTGCTTGCTCATGCCTCTTCTAACACAGCCGACATTCCACTGGCCTTGGAGAGGCGCTCGGGGGAAAGAAGGGTCTTGTATATGCATACCGAGTAGCTGAAGCCCACGAAACAGTAGGAACACGTGGTAGGCTGCATTATTTGTGCACAGTTTGTCCTTCCCTGGCTGCCCTTTCCCTGGCTCCCTGTGGCTAAACTCTATTGCCTTCTCCCTTGACTTTGAGCTTGGCCATGTGACTTGCTTTGAAAGTGTGAGTAGAAGGGACAGTGGTCCGGTTCCAAGCAGAGACTAACGTGGCATTGCATGTTTCTCCATTAAGACGCACGTACCCTCTCTCGTGCCGCTGCCCGACACCATCAGAAGGGTGCGCCTTCACATGTGGCTGCTGCCGCTTCAGCCTGGGTCCCAAAATGAGGGACACACGGAGCTACCTAACCTAACCTAACCTGTAGCTAAAGGCAGAGCTTGCCCAGGGACTGGCAAACCTACAGGCAAGAAATAAATGTTTGCTATTATAAGCCTCTGAGACTTGGGGGCTGTTTGTTATACCACATTATCATAGCAATAGCTGACTAATCCAGAACAATAAAAATAAAGTACTCAGGTGTGAAGGTCTAACTGAAATGTCACGTCCTCCAGGAAGTGTTTCAAGATGCTCCCTTGTCGTGCTTTTGCCTCACCAGTCAGCATCAATCTTTCCTTTGTGCTTCTTTAGTATTTTGCTTGTGCCTCTGTTATAGCTGACATTTACCACGGTTACCACATCGCTGCCTTTTATACACGTTTAGTGTGTGTGCCTGGAGTTCCTCCCGGAATATAAGCTGTTTGTTGTCACTGCCTTTTGTTTTTTGAGGGCAGGGTCCTCTTCACAGCGTCTCTAGACTACCTACTGCCTGGCACATAGCAGATGCTCAAAAATACGAAACTGAATGGATCAGAAGGTCTTCAGGAGTGCTGTGGAAGGCTCTCTGAACCGTTGGGATGCACCACTGTGCACAAACTCAAGCACAGAGATGGCGTCCTACTTTTGGCAGGTGCGAGAAGGAATAAGCAGACATCTAAACCACGGCACTTTATGGAGGAGACAGCAGCTGGTCCTCACAGAGATGGCGCCAATAGTCAAAAGACCTGAATTCTAGTTCTGATTTGGATACTGGCCAGCTGAGTTGCTTTGGGCTTCAACTTTCCACATCAAAGGAAGAACAATGATAATTTTACTCATGACGTTGTCATAAAGATCCAGAAAGATGTACATACATGGCAGAAAAATATCAAGTCCCATCCAAGTGCCTATCAAACCCAGCAAGTCAGCTCGGTGTCTTTTCTACAGGAAGACAGCCCACGTTCCGTATGTCTGCAGGGGGCCAAAAGACGACACACTCAGCGACCGCTGGACCCTTGTGGGGGTTGCTCGCTTAGGGCGATCACTGTTTTGTGGGGACTTTTGACAGGTGCCTGCTTTGCACCTGGAAAACAAAAACTGAATATTTTAAATGTTTGACTGCTGGGGACTATATTAAAGCTGGGATTTATTTTTACTTATTTTATCTGCCAGGCAAAGTCATTTCCTCCTCTCGATTCCCTCAGGACTTAGTTTACACCTTCTTAGAACTGAGTTGTTTACGGGTCCGTATCCCAGACCAGCCTGTGCGCTCCTGAGGGCTGGGCCCACGTGTGAGGCTTCCACACAGTACAGTTTAGAAAGACTTTAAGAAAGCAATTAGCATTTTTAAATGTTGGGACTCAAACCAAGCTCAAATTGTCTGCAAAAGTTGTGTATGTTCATAATACCTCATTTGTCCATGATGCCAATTAAGAGACCACTCTGTCTTTTATATATTCTGTGCAAGAAATGAATGTAGCTGGCATATTCTAAAAAGTATTTCATTCTCCAGAGTCTCTTTTATAGAGGAAATTATGCACGATGTTGCATTTTCTTTCTTGTTTTCTTGCTCCGGGTCTTGAGATGAAGTTGAGTCACAGAACACAAGGAAAGAGCACAGATTTTGGAGTCCAACCCCTCAGTTCAAATCATCACTCTGTGTTTTACAGGTCCTGTGATCCTGGGCAGGATTCTTGAGTATTTTTGAACTTTAGTTTCCTTAAACCAAATAAAGATAACAAGGATAATAAATCAATAAAACGAGGATGATGTTGCCTCCCTTGCAGGATCGCAAAGTTTAAAAGTAATTTATGAAAATTCCCGGCACCATCCTTCCACATGGTAGGTGCTCCACAAACACGGTGGTCATTCTTGGTTATCATGTTGCCCTTTGATGTGGGACAATGGTGCCCTCGGAAGACACTTTTGCCCCTAAATGAATGTCTGCATATTACTGTGCGTTTAGTCCTTATTTCTAGGTTTATAGTTTTTCCATCCGCTCCCTTCCTGTTGGGCCACCAGTTGTCGATCCTAACGGCCGTCAAGGAGAAGTGGCAGCTGCCTCTTCTTGCTGCCAGGCTGCTTCAACTAACTTTCTGCTTCAAATCTGCTTGGAATTGTATGTCAAATGGAATAAAGAATAATAAGTGGGGACAGAAGATGCCTCCGTGGGCCGAGGGAATGACACTCAGTGCGTGGGCTGTGTTGCAGCTTCATAGGGACTCGGTTTTTTCTCCTCTGCACTGCAGTTTGCGCCTGCGTTTCTCAGGGCTCAGACTGCTGGCTGAACGATATCCTGACAGCGAGGCTGTTCTGTTTCTTCACTGGAAAAGCAAAGCCTGGGAGACACACCTCTGGATAACGCGGGAGAGACTCAGTGCCTGTAAAAGCGTTGCTGTTGTCATTACTATGATTATGATTTTGAAATCACTTTGCTCGATGATGTGTGCAGTGGAAAGAGCACCAGACTGTGAGTCTAAGGTTTAGGTTCTGGCCTCAACTCTACTGAGTGACTTTAGGAAAATGACTTGCCCTCTCTGTGTCTCAGGTCCTAATCTACAAAAGTGAAAAGATTCCACGGGATGATCTGTGAGCTGCTACACTCTGATCCACGTCAAGGTGGCCAGACGATTGCTCAGCAATAACTACAGCTTCGCTCTTCGGCTCTGGCCTTCGTGCTTGGCTCTGACTTAAGCATGTCAGTAGACGGCCAAATTCTTAACACCATTTTCTGGTCTCTTTACCCTTTCTTTTTATAATGATTTTGTCCTTAATTTGGACTTATTTCAAGGAGAAAGAAGTTAACTACTTAAAAGTGATGGGATGTTTTAATCTGGGCTGGAAAGCCTGCTCCTTGAGAATGGCTTAATTAACATTTCCAGGTTCATAACATTTTCATTTATTCATCTTTTTGTTTTTAAATGGTTTTTTAAGTTTTCCAGAGACAGCGATCTCACGTTCCTAATGGATTATAAGAGAGAGAGTGGGTCTGCTGGGATCTGCATTCTTATTAGCTTTAAGATTCATATCAGGAACAAGAAGGAAGCTTAAGCAGAATAGGTCCACCGTGCTAATAAAAGAAGAAACAGAACTTTAGTTCAACACCAGATAATGTGGCAAGATTGCCAGGCAAAAAACAGATGGAAGCAAGGGCCTCCCAGTGACCTTGGAACAGGACAAATATTTTTCTTCCCTGAGCTCGTTCTCCACCAGGAAAACCACGTCTCGCACGTCAGTAACGAGCGTGCTGGGGCCACTCATCACCGCCACGAGTGCGGAGTCTCTGCTGGGAAGAGGACTGTGAGCTCCCGAGTCAGAATGACAAGACCTCAAACGCACAGCCGGGTGGCCCTGGAAGAGCTGAGAGATGGTTGGCCCCTGACACTGGGGCGAGAAGGAAGCACCTCCAGCTCTGTGCTCTGCCTGCAGCGGGTGCCCCAAATACAGGTACATTACTTTCGTTGAAAAAGCGCCGGACGGGAGTCAGAGGCCTGGCCTCCCAGCCTGAGCCATCGCTAACCAGCAGGATGTTCTTGGACAGGGCATTTCACGCTTCTGGCTCTGTTTCCACATCTGTAAGTGCGACTCTCACTGCTGGCCCAGCATGCTTGTGGGATGGTTGTAATGAGCGGCACGCTGGAGAAGCAGAAAGGTCCCAGTTCTAATACATCAGCTGACAGTAGTGCCTTGTTTCCTGCCTCCTTTAAAGCTATGATTGTGATGGCTGCTGAGCCTCCAAAAAGCCTACCTATTAATAACAAAACACTATCCATTGCTTTGTCCATTTGGGGAAAGCAGCTTGAATATGGCCATCAGCAATTCTGTGAGGAATCAGGGGAGGGCATGACTCTTACGCCAAGTACCTGTGGGCCTGAGAGTCGGCATCTGTGAAGTCCTTTGCCTGAGTCACCCTCTCTGAGTGACAATCAGGACAGGGAAGCCCCTCGGGAACGCTACTGGGCACGGTTACTTCCAGGCTCGTGGCAGAAGAAAGCATCGCGTGTCGGTCTCGGTCCTCCATGGAAATTTATCACCTCTTTACTCTCCAGAAACGAAGCCATTTGATTTCATAAGAAGGATAGGGAATGTGTCCAGAGAGTAGGGGAATCTATCTAAAGTCACAAGCCAAACCTGCAAGAACTCCCATCACCCACGGGCTCGATAATTAAAATGCCCTATTGTCTGCGAGCTTGAATGCCTGCCGCGTTTTCTTTGTAGAGGAATTCAAGGGTTAAGCCATCCCAACATGCCTCACTCCCAATTTATAAAATGGAAAATCTTCCATAAATCAAAAGTTACAAACAGACTTTGTAATGTCATAACTCTTGTGACGGCTCTCACCTTGATTGATTCCTATACATACATTCCGGCTGATTACCATAATGTGCTCTTGTGGGACAATTGGCACAGGATGGGGAGAAAGAAGCAGGCAGGGAGTAAATAACAAATGGACCTGGCTCCTCCTCATCGAGAGTGATTTCACTCCAATGTTCCATCATATCAACTGGGAAAGAGAGTCGTAGGGTTTAGGCAATCAATTACAGATATGTGCAGAGGCAGACACAATCATTTCACTGATTGTCACTGGTCTCGAGCAGTGACACCGAAAAGTGATCCGTCACTCGATTTTCTCTGACACCCTGAGAAAGATGGCAGACACTTGTAGACTAACAGGCCCCTGGATTGGTTAGCTTCTAAGATTGAAAAATCGCTGTGTTTCAAACTTATCCAAACCTTTAAATATTTCTGTTGCTAAGATTTCATATCTTCCCAGAAAACATTTAGAAAGATTACCAATAGGCTAATGACGTCACACCAGAGTGGAAGGAACTGCTTCTCGTCACTGCAAGTGATGTCGTCACTGCGTGCACTGCAGGGCGTTAAAAGGTGACGGCAAGGAAGGACACACCACTTTCCTCCAACTCGGGGAACGTGGCAGCCACCTGGCGAGGCAACTGGTGGAGAGCCTGCAGCTCAGGGGAGCCCAGCCATGACCCGCCCGCATGTGCAGAGCCTGAAGCCCAGCAGGTTGCTGCCCCAGATGCCCGCAGAGCCTCCACCATTCAGCACGAGTTTCCTGAGTCGCCCAGACTCCACCAGCAGGATTCCACTTTGTCTACACTGCAGTGATGGGCCACCTTTCTTCCATAAGACTCAGTTCATGAAACATGAAAATATATACGGCATACACCTTTTTTTTTTCACTCAAAATGAAAATAGCTTCATTAAGACCCATGGGTTAAAAAGAAAAAATGTATATTCTTACACCCGAATGACCTATTTAATTAAATAACAGAATGTCATTGAGAAAAGTGAAACTGCCTTTGACCACTTAAAATAGCAATATATGGGTATATTCGAGAAGTAGCAACCTAGAGTCAACTTTTAAACTTTTTTTCTTGAAATTAGACTGCAGACGGCTTCTTGAAACCAGGCAGGCTCCATGGGGAGCCTCCAGGGCGAGGGACAATGTCTAGGACCTCTTCCTAAGGGGAGGCCACATCCGGGCTCCGAGCTGCAGCCTGAGCCAACAGTCCTGAGGGATGCTTGGCTGTGCGAAGGTAAAGTCAGTGAGGCACCTCGTGTACAAAATTCTGAACTGCAAAGTCTTCTAGAAAGGGGCGGAGGAGGCTGCAGACACCATCAGCAGCTCCACCGAAGCCGCCTCCGTCTGTTGCTGCCACTGCTGGCACGCAGCGTCCCTCCCAGCCACCAGGCGCTCTCCCTGCCATCAGCACATTTCCTCCTGGCACTGGAGGCTCTGAAATGAACCCAAGCGGAGTCCCAGACTCCTCCGTGTAAATCATCAAGAAATATGACGACCTTCTGCAGGAAGGATGCTCTGTGTTTCAAAGTTCATCCACTTCTAAACTAAATCAGGGGCAGCGGCCTGGTGCTCTGCCGGCTGCTTCAAACCGCTTGACCCCAAGCCCCCTTAAATCCTTTCGTGCACACTGGCAGCCCCCTTGCACACTGCCCTCTGCGGTTGGAGAAGGTCCCCAGTGCTTACTGACTGTTCACATTGGTCCACTTTCCATTTTTAAAAAGGAGAGCAGGTACCTGGGAATGATTAAAAATAATTACCGATGCTCCTCGGCACTCTGTACTTCTCAAAGAGCCTGCGTGTCTGTCACTTCATTTTACCCCTGAGAAAAGGGCCCCTGGCAGTAGCTGGGCCTCCTAAGGACAGAGGAGTGGAGAGAGTAAGGGATGTGCTCAAGGTCATGCAGCCTGTCAGCAACAGCTTGTTGGGTTTTTGGACTCACGCTGCACTTACGCTGCCCCCAGAAACAGGAGGCACAGAAAAATAATGTTAGTAGTGACAACAATTGTTGCGATCTCTGAGCCCTTTACCCACATAACTTGACTTGACACTCTCAACCCTCTTTGAGTCCCTCCTGCTAAACAGATAAAGTCCTTAGAACCTCTCCAGATGCTGTGCAACGCCAGCGTGGAGCCCAGGGACGGCACCGGCACTGCCAGTGGGGCGACCGCAGAGCGGAAAATTTAGGTCAAAATCTGGGCGGCGCCAAAGAATTACAGAGTAGCTGCAGAAAGCCCTAGAAGAAAATCTTTAACTGAGTGCAGAACTCTCATAAAATGCTATGGGCCTGGAAAATGATTTCATAAGTTATTTTGATGGCAAAAATGTATGAAACAGAATTGACTAATTCATAAATAACTTCAGGATCTCATCTATTATTTCTCACATCATAACTTACAATGGAATAATTATTTCTAATTCTGCTGAGTATTTTCTCATGCTTTTTGGTCCCCTTGGTAAATCTTATTAGTTGGGTAACTCCTAAGGCATTTGGAGCTTGCCTCTATTATGATGAGAACAAGTAAATATTAATAGCAATTTGTTTTCAGTACAACGCAGCATTAATTTCACCACTGGGATCTCTTTTCTTTTTTTCTCTTTTTAATTTCTCATCTCAGGGAAAATTGGCTGGGAATCCCCGAAGAAGAGCCACAGAAACAACAACAACAGGAAGAAAACCCAGTGTCCTGTGATCTTATACAGATCTCAACCTACATTGTATTTACTATGTACATTACTGCAAACCAATACGAACCATAACTCCATCTAGATAATAATAATCAAATTATCCAACCTGGGGTAGCATGTTTTATAGATTTTGGTCTAAATTTAATATAAAAATGCGGTAGTCCTTGTTTGGAAGAGTTTATTAAGGGTTAGCAAAGAAAAAGCTTTTTCAATAGTCTATAACTCTCTAATGGCCTTTTTCAAATAAAATGGGAAAGAATTTGAAAAGAAACCTATATCAGTGAGCTGCAATTGTAACATTACAGTACAGGTCTATAAATCTTGACATGCTCAGAAGATTGCCTAAACCAGCAATACAATCTGTCCAAACCTCATTGTCTCCACGACCAGCCAGCCTCATTTTAAGAAATGTATGTGGTCTTCAACCTAATTTTATCACCTTCATTTGTAAACTAGTCAATCAATCAAAGCATCCTGGGAGTCTAAATAGAAAAAGGAGTGCATTTTCATGCATTCTGGGCGACACAGTCAAAAATTAATCTCCACTTGATCAGACATTTCTTGCCCTCATCTCAATAGACCATCATTAGGGTCAGCAATGTATATTAAAAATAGAGTTACCGTAAACAGTTCGCCACCGGCATCTGCAGGCGGCCTGCCCCTTCCTCAGACAGCTTCCTCCTCCGTGTGAGCCCGAGTGTGTTCACCAGACTCATCTGGAAGGAAGCAGGCTGGAAATAAAGTTAGGAAAGAAAATCCCCAGACACACCCCAAGCGAGACTGTTACAGAGGAAACGCTTCCTAAACATACATTTGCAAGGATCAGGCCGGGGCAGAAGGGTGTCCCCCACCATGGGGATGAGGGTGGGAGCCTGGCCCAGCGCAGGACTGATAAATCCAGGGAGGAAAGGCAAGAGAGCAGCCAAAATTCCAGGAAAAAATCCGTTTAGGGCTGTATTGTTCCCCCCCGCCGTCTCTCCAGCCCTCACGAGTTCGGCTCTGCAGGCCCGCAGTTTGAGGAGGCCACAATGGCGGTTCTTTGTAGGCGGTGACTCTGCCACATGCCTCCTTAGGAAGGAGCAGCTCTCTCTCTCCCTCAAGGTGTACTGACTGAGGGAAGGAAGTTAGCTGACAGCAACTCCATTTTCAGGCCGTTAGCCTTGGAGCCACCCTGGACGTCTCTCCTTCTCTCACACACACCTTCCAGGCCTCAGGGAATCCATCTGGCTTTACCCTCAAAACATAAGCAGAACCTGACCGCTTCTTGCCATCTCCAGTGCTACCATGATTTTTAGGGCTACCGTCACCTCTTGCCTGTCTTGTAATAAATACTCCTTCTAGGTCTTCCTCGGTCCACCCTTCCTCCTCATCTGGACGCAGAAGCCAAGAGTGATCCTTTTAAAACATGAGTCAAATTGCTCCCCTGTTCTGCTCAAACCCTTCAGTGGCACCATCTCACTGAGAGTAACAACCAATGTCCTTGAAACGGGCTGCTTAACTTAAGGCTACAAAAACGATACTTATTGCTTAAGTACCTGGGCCCAAGATTTCTCTATAATTGCCTCAGTTTGTGAGCCTGACAAAATCCCATTCCTATGTCGTGGGTAACACAGCTGAGACTATAAATAATCACCCCATTATTCAGACTTTCTGTCTGCCAGGCATTGGGTTAAGTATTTTACCTTCTTTATCTCGTGCTACCAACCTCCTTATAAATGGGAGGCATTTAGGACTTAATGACAGGCGGAACTTTCTGCAAGTGTAGGGTGGCAGCTGTCCGTTCCTCAGCTTTAGAGGAACCGGTGTGGTGTATAGTAGAAAGAACACGAGCCTCAGGTTGAAATCCCAGCTCCGCCAACTTGGGGCCAGAAGGATCCTGGACGAGTCATTTCCCCTCCCTGCTAAGTGTTTCTTTAAAGGCATAAACAGCCACCATGCTGCCTGGCACACTTCTTGGCACTCGAAAAACGTTCTCTCCCTTTTCCCTGTTCACCAGCTCTGAGCGAAACTGAGAAGTGAGCTGAGTTTGCCTTTAGCAAGATTCCCTCAAACCTACTCATAAAAGGGCCACACTTCAGGACAACCAAGGATCCGTTGATTTTAAAGGAATTAAAAACTTTAAGAGGTAGAAGCTGATGCTTCCCATCAAGGAATTGGTGGGGACAGATGGCCTTCCCAAGGTCCCTCAAATTCATGCCACGTGGGCAACCGCCAGTGTCCTCTTTGGGTTCCACGCGGCAATGCTGGCCTGCCCGCCCGCACACGCCTCCTGAGGAGCCACCTCGTCCTTCCAAGGACTCGCCCCAGGACCAGTCCTCCACAGTCCTGCACTGGCCATGTCACTAAAACTCGGAGTTTCCTGTTGCTCTCTAGCTCCCTGGCCACAGGGTCCATAAACATCAGGAAAGCTGTGATGGCAGCCTAGAGACCATCTCCACAATCCTGTCCACTCACTCGCTCCCCGCTGGTTTACCTGACAAACACTGTCGACCATTCACACCACGCGCAAGGTCCTGGGGACAGAGGACGAATGGGATCACGTCCCAGCCTTCAGGAAGGCGTCCATGCAAAGCCAGCTCCCCTGAGCGTGGTGTGTGTGCCTCTGGTGCTAGTGAGGTCATTTTTGGTAGCACAGCCACCTGGGTATTTATCTTAATACACATGAGAAAAAATAGATAACTAGCCCTTCTCACTCATGATTGCTGGGATATTATTGCTCAGGGTTAGTAAACAAAAAATGAGTTGAATCAAAGAAAGAGATTAAGAAAATAATCTATAGGTGATGCATGAATATGGCAGACATTGTACGTGAAATGCTGGACATCAGTGTAAAGTAAGAGACGCATGGACATCCAGAATCAGAGCGGCCCGGGCTGGGCCGACTGTTCTCGGGACAAACAAGCCGAGTGGCGGGAGCGAGGGCAGCCAGCGCTGTTGGGGCGGGGGGGTTGGGGGGGTGGAATGGAGGTGGGAGTCCAGGTGGACCAGCTTCTCCAGGAGCCACAGTTTGAAAAAAAGTGATTTTTCCAGATAAAAATGGGAGAAAAGGTGCCCCAGCTAAGTGAGTGAGGAGGCTGAGGCCCTCAGATGGTGGATCGTCTGTCGGAGGCCAACCAGCCAGGAGATGACTGGAAGCCAGGGCGGCCGCACCCTCAGGCCGTGTGGAGCAGTGGTAGGAGCTCGGGCTTTAGAGCTGGAAGGAGTGGGGGTCTGAGTCTCAGCTCCCCGTTTACTACTTGTGAGGCTTTCGAGAAGTCTTGGTTTCTTGGGTCTGAAACGGGAATAATCATAGCACCTCCCTCCTGGGGTTTTGCTGTGAACATCACATGTGATAATGCATCTAAAGGGGATTCGCACCACGCGGCACATGGTACATGTTCAACAAACTGGGGGGGTCCTTCTTACTAACACTCGGTACTTACCATCCCACTGCATCCCCTCACCTCCAGGGCAAATTATTTCGCCTGACTTTGGTATATTGCAATGCCCGGCACATAAGAAGGTACAACAAATATTGGTTGATTTGTGGAACGAATAAGTGATTGAATGAATAAATATCTTGTTACACACTAAATTAACTGGGTAGTGCAAATATTCCCCTTTCCTTTGTACTACTTGAGAATAGACTCTAAAAATAGAAAAAAAGATGCATTGTAAAGCCTCTATATTGTGATAATCTGTGCAAATTTCAAAGGTTACCAATTCTTCTAAGAACCTAAAAACCCTGTATGGCAGAACTATAGGAACAGTGAAAGGATCAGTGGTTGCCCCGGTTCCGGGGTGGGGGAAGGGAGGAATGAGCAGGCAGAGCACAGGGCATTTTAGGGCCATGAAGCTGTTCTGTATGAGACGGGACATATGCATTCGTCCAAACCCACAGAAGGTACAACACAAGAGTAAACCCTAACGTATCCATGGACTTTAGTTAATAATAACGTATCATTATTGATTCATCCATTGCAACAGATAAACCACACTAATGCAAGATGCTCATAATAAGAGAAACTCGGGGGGGGAGGTATGGAAACTCTGCATTTTCTGTACAACTTTTCCACAAACCTAAAACTGTTCTAAAAAATCAAGTGTATTTAAAAACAAAAGCAAACAGACAGAAGCCCTCTAGGGACCAGGAGGGATCAAACTGGAAGATGACACTTGGACTCCACTGAGGCACAGGGAGGAATCCAGGTGCAGGATGGCTCAGAAGTGAAAGAGGAGGGTTGGTCCCCACTGTGGTCAATGATGGCTTACCCATGAAATTTGAGAAGCAACGAAAAGATGTGCGCACACAACTGAGAGGTGAGCCAAGGATGCTGTACTTTACGTACTGGAGAAATTATTCAAGGACAAGCCACCTTCACGTGCAGATCACGTCCGGCATCATGCCAAGGTCAGCAAGACCTTGTGATGGAGCCCTTCCCACAGGGGCGGGCAGAGATGGACCCCTTGGAATGGGTGGTTCCAAGTCCTCAGGGGCCTGAATCAGAGCAAGGCCCCCCTCTCCATAGTGGAAGGCCCCCTCTTTTGGAATGGAGGCTCCTCGAAGGTGGGGAGTGGACCCCCTTCCTATCAGATGTGTTTGAAGCCCTCAGTTGGGCTGGATTACAACGCAGAACTGCGTAGCCAAGAAGAGCCTTCCTGCCCTTCTGCCTTCTCAGTTCAGTCCTGCTTCTCCTTTTCTTGCCGGGACATCGCCTCTTCAGGTACACTGGCGCCACGCTTTGCCTCTCTGAGCCTACACATTCACTGACACAGTCAGCCTGCCCCCACTTATTTTCTTTTTAATCATACTATATACTCTACACATATACACTACATGTAAATATAGTGAAATGCATACATCTTAATTGCACAGTTTGCTCAGTTTTGACAACTGCATACACTCATGGGACCCACACCCCTATGAAGATATGGGACACTTCCATCACCCCAGAAAGTCCCCTTGAGCTCCTGTCCCAATTAGTCCCCTTCTGCAGAAACAACCACGACTGTGATTTCTCTCAACATATATTAGTTTTTCCTTCTCAACTTTGTCTGCTCACCAGGAAAACTCCTTAGTCCTCCTTCAAAACCCAGTCAGCTCTTACCACCAGAACTTATCACTTCCTTCTCGGGGTGCCCTCAGCAACTGGAATACTTTTCTTAAGTGCCTCTCCCCGACTAGACAGTGCACTCGCGAGCAATCGCATCCGCGCATCTCATTCACCGTCTCCAACCGAGCCTACAACACAGTGGCCAGCCAACAAATGCTCTTTGATGAGTGAATGATGAGCAATATCTGCCAGAAGAACATCTTTCTTTGTCTTCACCTTGGTTAAAACCCTAATTCCCACACAGTTTGTTTTTTGTTTCTGCATTTTTTTAAGTTATAAAACCAATGCAAGCTCACCTAGAAGGATGTAAGGCATCCTGGATTGACCACTATCAGTATTTCCTCTTGTATCTTTCAGAGATGTCTGCGCATTTCTCTTTTTACACGTTTTTACACTCTACATACCTTCTTAAAACTTTTTTTCACATAAAAATATGTAACAACTACATTAATAATATTTAGAACACACAGTCTCTACTCTGCCCATCCAGTCTAAGCACTTCATATATATCAACTATTCCTCACAATAGTTCTTTAAGGTAAGTACAATTATTATAGGTTTCCATTTTTAATTACTAATCATTATATTTTATTTTTATTTACTCCTGAAGTTTATTATTGTACAGATGAGAAAACTGAGACACAGATTAAGTAACTTGCTCAAAGTCACACATCTTGGAAAGTATTTCATATTTCTCCATATATATCAACCTTATTCTTTTTAATAGCTGCATAGTATTCCATTGCATGGCTGTACTATGATTTACCTAAACATTTAAGTATTTCCAGTTTTTAGCAGTTACAAACTAGGCTACAATAAATTTCTTTACACATATATTGTTGCTTTCTTGTGGGAAAACATCCATCCTGGCAGGGAACCAGGCCAGGTGTGTGCCTCTCAGACCTTGATAGTTATTGCTAATCCCCATCTAAAGAGATTAGGTCAACTCACACACACACCTCACATGGGAACGCCTCCTCCCCATGCTCTCTCTAATTGCAGCATTGTTAAACTGTAACAGTTTTACCTCTTCAATAAGTATGGTGTATCTTTGTTGTTTTGATCTGCCTTTTATAGAACAGGAGTGAGGTTGAGCATCTTTTCCATACGTTTGCTGACCATTTCATTTTTTCTATGTTTTTCATGTTTTTATCTGTCTCCTTTCTTCTGCTGGGTTATTAGCCTTCTTATTGATTTGTAAAGGCTCTTTGTATATTGCACCATTAGCCCTTTGTCTGTCATATGTGAAGCAAACATTTTGGCCATGTTATCATTATTTATGGTATTTTTTATGATACAAAGTTCTTAATCAATTTATCAGTCTTTTTTTCTTTCTTTCTTTCTTTTTTTTTTTGGTGAGGAAGAGTGTCCCTGAGCTAACATCTGTGCTGATCTTCCTCTATCTTGTATGTGGGACGCCACCATAGCGTGGCTTGATGAGCAGTGAACCCTAGGCCACCGAAACAGAGCGTGAGTTTAACCACCACGCCACTAGGCCGGCCCCTATCAGTCTTTTCTTTTAAGACTTTTGAACTTGGCTCCATTTGGAAATTCCACTGTAAAATTCCAGGCCTCTGTCACCGTCCTTTCCTCATTAGCCAGAGAACTTCTGACACGCACACCACATAACTTTTCACAGGGAGTCTATGTTGCAACTAAAACCAGCAACCAAGGTACATTAATCATTTGGAAAGAAGGCTGGAGGTTCAGGGATGCTTCATAAGGTAGTAACTGTTGGCTGGGTTTGATGCCGCTCGCTGGGTGCTTCATGCTGACAGATAAATCCCCTTGCCTAGCGGATGGTGTCGGGTGGAAATTTTGGTAGTGTGGGACAGGCTAAAGAAGTACATAAATAACACTGCCCTGATTCCCACCTTCTGGGTTACAACGCTCGGTGGTCTAAGCAGGTGCAGCCATGTTAATACGCCGGCAGCGAGCGAGCGATGCCGCCAGCGTCAACCCCAGGCAGCAAGCGAGATGAGTAAAAACATTTCATCAGGGCACCGAGGGACCATCAGGACCCCCGGGCCCTCCGAAAGCTTTGCAAGGAGCCCAACTGCGGACATCGTGATGGGGAAGACCTGGCCTCGCCCTCGCCGAGGGGCAGGATGCACGCAGGGATTTAAATACTGATCCGAGCCCCGGTTTTGCAACTCTCATCAAAATAACGCCTGCACAGTCTTCCGTAGAACCTTGTCCCCTCAAGGACGGAGGCGAAGGTCGAGGAGAAGTGGGGACTTGCACCTGCGCTTCAAGTGTCTCCTCTGGGATCTGCTCTCTGACCCGTCCGGGGTGGGCCCGTCTTCTGTGCAACTGCTCGGATTTCTAAAACTCTTCTCCCGGCTCGGGAGACGGGAGACGAAGGTGCGCGGAGGGGAGGTCCGTGGAGGGGAGGACCGTGGATGGGAGGACCGTGGAGGGGAGGTCCGTGGAGGGGAGGACCGTGGATGGGAGGACCGTGGAGGGGAGGTCCGTGGAGGGGAGGTCCGTGGAGGGGAGGACCGTGGATGGGAGGACCGTGGATGGGAGGACCGTGGAGGGGAGGACCGTGGAGGGGAGGTCCGTGAAGGGGAGGTCCGTGAAGGGGAGCACCGTGGAGGGGAGGTCCGTGGAGGGGAGCACCGTGGATGGGAGGACCGTGGAGGGGAGGTCCGTGGAGGGGAGGACCATGGAGGGGAGGATCGTGGAGGGGAGCCTCCCGTCCTCTCGTCGCCCCCCTCCGTGACGCCGGCTCCCTTCCTTTCCTCCTTGCGTCCCTTCCACACCGGCTCACCCTAAAGAGAGAAGAAGGAATTTTTTTTAGAAATGCTGTCATAACCTCCATCAGCAGAGTCATCAGTAAAGCTGGGAGCAGGCCTCCCGGCCCCGTGCCGGGAAACACGGCCTCAGAGGTGGTCCCGGCTTTGGAGGAGGGCCGCGCAGAGGCTGCGAGGGGCCTGCGTCCCGCCACCGCCCTCGCCTCCATCACTGCTCAGCATTTCTTTAAGAAAACGCCAGTGAAAATGTAAGTCTGATGTTTAAGGACATTTTAAAGTATGCCAACACGACACTGAAATGAGTCAAGTAAAATGAAACTGGGTATTTTCATAAGTCGTGAAAATAAGGATTTTTGTGAAGAATGCTGCTTATGCAGAAAAAGGAACATATAAGACTTTGATTTATTTTTTAAAAATTCAGTTTCACAAAAATAACATTTTAAACCTTTTTCCAGTCCAAGAAAAAGAAACCTTTGGCCCATAAATACCAGAGCCATTTGACAAATATTCCTAATTGACAGTATTAAGCTTAAAAATAAAAACATATTCTATCATATTAACTTAAAAAGTAATCACATAATTAATAGGTGAAAAACAGAGAGAAAGATTGCTGAAGATTAAGATTAAGCCCTGCAGAAGCGAATGTTCTAACTAGAAATTGGTTTAATTAATAGCACATTTTACATAATGATCACAGTGTAATTGCGCTGACTAGCAGAGTGTCATTAAATATATCCGTGTGCCTTTACAACACCCTAAGGCTAAAAATAATGAGTTACATTGAAAATCAGTGTGCAACAGGTTCATAAATAACAGTTAAGCCTCTACAAGGCGAATACTTATAAATAATAAATATTTGCCTTTTGTAATTGAAGAAAAAATGACAGCCTTCTTTTTCTACTACCTTGTAGATTGCCATGTTATAAGGCTGAAAAGATTTTTCCCCTTGCTTTCTCTAGAAGGTGTTGAATAATTTATTCAAATGCTAATATTCCACGTAGTCTGACTTTGAGGAACAAATATTCCTACATAAAGAATAAATGCCAGGACGCCTATTACCTCTCCTGCCTTACTTCACACCACGCATCCCCCAAAACTACCACAGTCTATTACACCTGTCACATGAAGTTAGCGGCCAAATTTTCTTGCAGAGAACAGCATTTTTCTTTATTTAAAAATTACCCTTTCTGGGGCCGGCCTGGTGGCATAGCAGTTAAGTTTGCGCCCTCTGCTTCAGCAGTCTGGGGTTCATTTGTTCAGATCCCAGGCACAGACCTACACACCATTCATCAGCCATGCTGTGGCAGCGTCCCACATACAAAATAGAGGAAGATTGGCACAGATGTTAGCTCAGGGTGAATCTTCCTCAAGCAAAAAGAGGGAGATTGGCAACAGATGTTAGTCAGCTCAGGGCCAATCTTCCTCACCAAAAAAAAAGAAAAAGAAAAAAAAGAAAAATTACCCCTTGTCCCCAAATGTTCATCCTGCTCAGGGTTGTTTAGAGTGGCAGCTGCTCCGTGACTTCTGGAAGAAACTGAAAGATGCCTGAGAACTTCATCTCTCAGTCTTCTCCTGAGAATCAATAATCTGGTAGCAATGGATGCAGCTCCTTATCCATGTGGTCACCCTGGCACGGGCTCAGATCTGCAGAAGGTCATGTTCATGAGCCTCATCCTCTTCAGGTCCTTAGCTCCCAAATGGAGCTGCACTCCTCCTGTACCGGACAGAGAGCACGGACAGCGGCCTGGGGAGGGTCTCCGAGAGCTCCCAGAGGGGCCTCCCCACCAGCGGCTCCTCCCCAAGGACGGCAGGAAGGAGGGCATCCCCAGGAGAACACAGTTGTGAGGGGATGAGCCGCACCAGGAAGGTGGACAGAGGTCACCCCAGCTCTCTAGGGAAGGGGACCAGGAGAAAATGCCTCCTCCAGGGTCCAAACAGCCTCAAGCATCGTCCCTCCTGACAACTCAAGAGCCCCCAGCACAGGGAGCCCTTCAAGGAGGTTGCTGCCCAGCTTCTCTTTTCACGCTGAGGACGCAGCTCCTTCTGTGGGGGGAGGCAGTGTTGCTTAGTGACGAGGAAAGGGCTCTGGCATTAGCCAGAGCTCAGTTCAAGTACTGGGTTCACTACTGGTTAGCTGTGTGACATGGGGTAAGCCACTTAACCTCTCTGAGCCTCAGTCTGTAAAGTGGGATGACAATAGTCTCTGCCCCCTAGGGTTGTTGTGAGCATTCAATGAAAAAAAAATTTTTTTTAAGATTGGCACCTGAGCTAACGTCTGTTGCCAATCATCTTCTTTTTTCTTCTTCTTCTTCTTCTCCTCCCCAAAGCCCCGCACTACATAGCTGTGTATTCTAATTGTGGCATGTGGGACGCCGCCTCATCATGGCCCAATGAGCAGTGCCATGTCTGCGCCCAGGATCCCAACCGGGGAAACCCTGGGCTGCCCAAGCGGAGCGTGCGAACTTGACCACTCTGCCCCTGGACTGCCCCGAAAAAAATTTTTAAGTTTGTGAACTCTTCGCGTGGGGCCTCCCAGTTAGCAATAGCTGAAGATGTGGTAATCATTGCAAATCAAAGCAAATCGCATGGCTCCCGGATTGAAGCCGGGACGCCCTGCCCCCCTGCACACCCTGGCCCCCAGCGTCATCCCACCCGCTCACGCCCTCCTGCTCTGCGCTCCAGGACTCCTCAGCTCTTTCAGACAGGCCATGCTCCCTCTGGCCCCAGGGCCTTTGCAAACGCCTCTGCCTGGAACTCTCTTCTTCCCTACTTGTCCTAGTTAGCTCCCCAGACCTCAGCTCAAACGAGGCTTCCTCAGGGATGTCTCACACTAGCTCAGATTTCTCCCTCTCACGGCTCCCTCTACTGTCCCTTCACAGGTTTAGTCATCACTTGAAGTGGGACGTTTGTGTGGTTATTTGATAAGTGACTTTCCATTAGTAAACCGTGCGTCCTACGAGGGCAGGGGCCGTGGGCGTGTGGGGCCCATCACAGCCGTGCGCGGAACCTGGCCTGTGGCCCCAGCAAACGCTTGCAGTGGATGCAGGAAGGAAGGACTCATCGTTCACTGGCCCCGTTTCCACTGAGGGCCCCTCACACACGAGGACAGTGCCGACTTCCTCTGGTTCACCAGCAGCTCTGCAACAGCCCGGCGCCCACCCACGAGGGAGACAAGCGCAGCGGGATGGTGCTTCCGCGGTCCCTCCACCAGCACGCCACAGGCTGCAGTAGCTTCAAATATATGTAACACACCCACACACACTCTCACATACACACACATCCTGCTTTTTCACCAATATTAAATTGTAAAAATGCTTCCATATTATTACTTAACTTCTATAAATATTTTAAACAGTGCTATGCCAGACAGAAATGCCTTCTGCTGCTACTGACAGTAGGACTTGGGCAGCTTAAACAAATAGATTATTTTTCTCACATAACAAGAAGTCTGAAGATAGGCAGTTGCTGACATTTCTTCAATTAGCTTTTTCCTCATGGTTGCAATATAACTGCTGTAGCTCCTGCCATCCCATTTACGTGCAAGTCAGGAAGAAGAAGGAAAGGATGTGCCATTCCTGTCCTTCCCATTTATCAAGAAAAGCCAAGGCCTTTGCACCCTCAGCAGACCTCCACTTACGAATCCTTGACCAGACTCTGTCTGTGACCAATGCTAGGTGCAAAGACATCCGGAAAAGTGGATATTTTGTTTTTTCAGCCTGTAGGGTTGAGGCAGGCAAGGGAAATTGGGCACTTTTCTCATCCTATCATGTTAATTCCCTTCCCTTTGATTCTCAGCTCTTTAAATAAAAATCGTGAGAACCTTCATAAGGACTCTTTCCTCCTTTTCTTCCTAGTTTGGGAAAACTGGCCGGATGGACAACAGTGGTTCTTAATCAGAGAGTTTCTTAATCAGAGATGATTTTGGCTGTCATAACGTTTATGGGGGGTGGTGCTTTTGGCTTTGGGGGGCCAGGGCCAAGGCTGGCAAACGGCCTCTGATGGACTCGAAAGCTGTACAATGAAGACCCCAAATGCCAAGAATGTCCTTTCGACTCCCATTCAGTGGCAATCATGGAAATCAGGAATCACGGAAAATCAGAAACAGGGAAGGGAGGGAGGGCGGGGGAACCCTGTCATTAGACACTGCGCAACAGAAGGCAGGCAACACTTCTCGGCGTCGGGGTACATCCCTGCACCTAGCACCTCCTTCTTCCTCAGCCACCCTCTGCACCATGTCAGCCTATGAGGACAAGATTACTTAAACTGTCCTCCTGGAGAAGTATCTCAGACAAGGAAAGGGAGCGGACCCTCACTCTTCCTGGCTTTCAGAGGGCTCCTCCCCGGGCTTTGGGACCTGCCATCGTCTGCAGTTTGCTCTCCCCTGGAGGAGGCTGGGACGGCGGAAGGGCCGGGACAGGTGCGCCGGAGCTGACGCTGACCGGCAGGCTGGGGGGCACAGACCGGCCCCCTCCCTCGGCGGACCCCGGGCTGTTAGGAGCAGGGAGCTGACTGTCCGGTCCGCCCATTCTCCATTCCTCACCGAGGCGTCGGTCCCAAATTGCCGAACCTCCATTCAACAGTTAAATTAAACATAACTAACTTTGTTGCTATTATTTCACAGCCGAATAACCTGATGCTCACACTCGCGGGGCGTTCAATAGGTGGGAGCGCAGACACATTTGTAAGTCTCCGCTGGTGATGAACTCCGCTGAGCTGAACTTGGGTTGCACAGGATTCCGCTCAGCCGAGACGGGGCCCCCTACCGCGCTGTGAAAATAAGCCTCACGCCGCGATTTGGACGCGCCCCCCACCCCCTCCCCGCAGGCAGGCGCCCCTCTTCCCCGCCTGCCCTGCGCAGCCGCGGCTCCGGCCCAGCCGCATCCTAACCCGAGGCGTCCGCAGACAGCCCCTCCCAGATGCGCTGAGGTGTGGAGGGTGAGGCCTCCACGTGCGCCCCTCCCGGACGGGTGACCACGTGCGGGTCGCGCGGCCTCGGACAGTCAGACTCCACGTCCACGTCCGGCAGACACGACGACAGCCCGCCGTCCCGCCTCCCACCCGCGCTGAGAGCTCAGCTGCACAAAGCATGGAAAACACGCTCGAACTGTCGGGCGCTATTCCCTTCTATTTATCTTTTCACCTCTAATTGGAGTCCTATCCTTAAAACACGACGGGAAGCACCTAAAAGCATTTGAACTGAATAGTAAATCCGTGTCTTATTCATCAAACAAGTATTGGGCGCCTTCTGTGTACCAAGCCCTGCCCCCAATACCGTGGGTGTAAAGAATGAAACTGTGTTCTGGTTTGAGATAAAGGAACGACTGGAAGACGACGAGACCCGCCCGTGGGGTGGAGACCGTCCGGGGTGTGGGAGCGCCCCGGGGCGCAGGACCCGCCGCAGACGCGGGAGCATCGCACGCGCACGGGATCGGCCCCCATCCCCGCTCGGGGACCACGCCGCGTCCCTTCCCTTGAGGGCCGGACCGCGGGGGAGAGCGCGGCTTCTATCTGGTCTGGACGCGGCGAGGCCAAGGCCCCAGTACCTCGCGCACGGGCCAGAGCCGGGAGGAGGGCGGAAAAGCAGGCCCGCCTGTTTGAAAATTATCTGAAATCATCTTAGATCATGTTAATTATGAGTCACCAAGAACCACGCAAAGTATCTTTTAAACAGGGGGCGCGGAGGTCATGTAAGCTATGCAGTGTCTCGCTGAACCCCACGCGGAAACTGCGGGTGGGTCTCCCGAGGGACAGAACTAAGTTCCAGAAAGCTCCACACACCAGGCGGATCCCCTCCCCTCTCCGGCGGCTCCGTTGTCCTCACCCTCTCTGTTTGCACCGGTCTCTCTCCTCAGACCCAGCTTTCCTTGCTCCTCCGCGAACCAGGCAGGAGATGCGCCCCACCCCTCCTCACCTGGTTCAGGCAACCCCAGGAGAGGACGGGCCTCTGAACCCCAACCCCAGAGTCCTGGAGGAGGCCATCTGATGGGCCAAGGTTGGGTTAACTGCCTGCGCTCTGAACGGTGGGCTACACACGGAGAACAGCCCGGAAAGGGCTGGGGGACACCTGCCAGTCGCCCCTGAGCCAGGTGATCACGGCCAGCCTCAACAGCCCTGCTGACAGCATCCCCTCGATGCGATGGGATGAAAATGGCACCTCACCTCTGCGCTTGCTCCCCCCAGCCACTACCTCAGTGCCGTCGTGAGAAAAACAGTCCAATCCCAGCCAGAAGGACGTTCCACAGATGCCTGACCAGTACTCCTCAGAACTGCCAAGTTCATCCAAACCGGTACAGTCTGAGAAACTGTCACGGTCAAGAAAGCTGAGGACACCACTAAACGGAATGTGGGATCCTGGATGGGCCGGTGGGACAGAAAAAGGACTTCGGTGAAGACAAAGGAACTAAAGTAGAGACTTTAGTTAATAAGAACATGTCAATATCGGTTCATTAATTGTAACAAATGCACCACACTGACATAAGATGTTGATAATAGGGTAACTGGGTGTGGGTTATATGGGAACTTTGTGCCATCTTTGCAATTGTTCCATAAATCTAAAACTCTTTTAAAATAAAAAGTTCATTAAAACACGGTATTGCATGCTTATGCTGTGCCACAGACCCTGCTAGATGCTTCAAAGGCTGCAATGACTAAACCAAAAGGTCCTTCCCAGATTCTCCTGCCCCCTCACCCATCTCCCATGACAGAAGCCACAAGCCCTGTGAGACAAGGGAAGACGCCAAGGCCCAGCGCAGTCTGCACACAGGAGGCTGTCCCGAAACGCTTGCTGATGTGAAGCCGCAGTGATCACCCACAGGGAGGCCCCACCTCACGCTCAGAGACGCCGCCCGCCTCGTCCCAGTGTGGGTCAACGGCAGCCGCCCTGCACAGCAAAGAGGCCGGTTTGCTCTCTCTTCTTCTGAGTGAGGTCGCTAGTCCCTTCCCGGGCTGCCACCATCACTCTGAGGTCCCCCTGGGCCATGCCGACAGGTTCATTCTGGTCCTGGCCTGGCAGCTCCAAGTGGCACCAGGCCTCAGTGTTGTATGCCCTTTGGGGACCCTCCTTGCTTCTCTCAGGAGAGACTCACACAGCCTTTCAAAGGACAAGGGCCTCTTGTCATGATTAACCTTCGGAATGGGCACTAAAAATAACTTTCCGTTCACTTTAGTAGTTCCGGTTTTAAGGAGAAAGACAGGCAGTGCAGCTTCTTCGAGCATTTTCTTTTCCAAAGCGGTGGAGAGGGACAGAAGACCCGGAGTTTCTGGCCATCGAGCTGACACTTGGACGTTTTACCCTTTTCTGCCTCCTTTGTTCTTCCTGCCACTGTCTCCATGCAAAGTCGTTTGTACCTTAGGAACTGAATATTAGCTGATGAACTAACCCCTCCAGGGAGAATACCGTTAACTCATCAGGCCGCTTCATTCCCTTTCTTAAAAAACTGCCCTGGAACATCTTTTGTTTTATTAAATGACTGAATTCTGCACTGTGGTTTGCAGAGTCTTCACAAACTTGGGAATTTAAGATGTTCCCAGTGGCTTATTCTCAGCCCTTCACAAAGAAAACATACCGCCCCTCACGGCTATGCCAGAGTGTTCTCCTAAAAAGGGACCACGCCGAGCCCTGTTGACAGGGGACGTAAATGTCACTCCCCGTGGGAGAGCTGAAGCAGCCCTGTCGCCACCTGCGCTCCTGTGGGATGGAGAGCCAGGCGGCCTCTCCACCAACACCCCATTCACGTAATTGGGACCAGGAGGCTGAGCGATTCCACACTCAGGCATTGGGACCCTTCCCCACGCCGAGGCCCGTTTTCACTCTGGTTCTATCAGCACACACGTGTCCCCCTAACTCTGAGCCTCTGTAGGGGCCCCCATCCGCCCATGTCCACCTCACCCACAGCGCACACAGCTCCGCAGAGTAGGCGTGAGCACGTGCAGTAGACAGAAAGGCCAGGACAGAGGCCGCACGGTGACCGTGCAGAGACCCTCCTGAGCCATTGCTGCTGCTGCTGCTGCCACCGCGGACCACCCTGGCGCTCAGACAGGTGGGGGTGAAGAAGAACATCTCCCCGTCTGCTCACTCTGCCCGGGCCTGAGAGAATCCCCAGTCTCACGTCTCTATTTCAGACTGCATATGGCGGCGATATTGGCTTTTCCCCACCTCAGCCTAACCATGACTAAACAGGTTGATGAATGTCATGCATCTTATCATCATACGTGCATATTTTTAAATATAATTCACGTTTGATCTGCACCCTTGTGCAGTGGCGAATGAAAACAGTTAAGATTTCTTCCACTGTCTGCCTTTAAATGTATTAAACAGCCCTGCTGTCAATAGATTATATTCTTGTACAATGATAATAGCCCCCAAAACTAAGAGGCCTTGTCAGGAATTGCAGTTGTCACAGTTTGATGGGAATGATTTTACTTGGGGTCCGTCTGCCGCGCAATCATCTCATAATCTGGATATACATCACAGCGTGACATGTAAATTTCCTGCTACTCTGCTTTCATTTCCAGAGGCAGCAATCAAATGAAAACCACTCAACCTCACCCAAATGTATAAATAATTTTCATTCAAACATATTAACAGTCAAAATATGAGAATTTATCACAGAGTGCTAGGCCTTTTAAGAAGCAATAAAGACTTTACTTTTTAAGCATATTTCTCCTTAGAAAAGTAAGACGAACAGTAACTCGCAATTTCAAAGTCGCATTTGAAAGTCCACATGGAAACCACCTCATCTGCAAACTTAAGGGATGTGGGTGCTTTGCCGTGGATTTGACGCTTGGAGGAAAAGGCATGAGGGAAACATTGTGTAATAGAGCTGCGTGTGGATTAATAATCACCCACGTGAAAATACCAATGTCTAAAAATGCTGATTTATTTTGCCTTCGCTGAACGTCGCTCTTGTGCTGCACAGTCAATAGTGGATTGCTTTCTCTAAAATACAGACACCTGATCCAGCAGCCGCTTGGATATCCCAACCATGACACTCTTTTCCTGATAAACATGAGATTTTAATTGAAAGCAATCTCCTTGAGCAAAAAAAAAGCCCATCGAATTGCAGCCTGGGCATGGCCGACTCTCGCCCACTGCGCGCTGGGTTCCAGCCACAAGAGCTCTCAGTTACCGGGGAAGGGACAGGCATATTCACAACTGAACGAGAGAAATACTTGTCTTTGGTGCTCGGTTATGAAGTTAAATGAGAGCAGGTGCTGGCTCGCTCCTTGGCCTGGTTCGAGGTGAGTGTGGGGATGGCCGTGGGGAGCTCATTTGAGAGAGGACAAGAGCCACGGAGTGCTCACCACCGGAGCCTGAGGACTCACGAAGGCCTGCCAGGCTCCCCCGGGAAGGCGCTTCGAGGCTAACCCTTCACATGTGGACTTTGCGCCTGGCCGGACGAGGTGCTAAAAGACATCACTTGACCCATGAGACACCATGTTGACAAGAGTTTATTAGCTGTGGAACAAAACCCCAAAAGGAATATCAGACTCTGATGCATTTAATTCAATAACCAATCCACTCAGATTTCCAAAAGGCACTTTCCACATTTCAGAGACACTGGCACTTTGTCTCTGGGTAGAAGACCAATCGCAAGAGTCGTGGCACACCCACCAGGGCAGGTGAAGAGCAGAGGGCTGGGGCGGGGGCGCGGATGGGAAGGTGGGTGGAGGACTGAGGGAAATCTACTTTACCATTGGTGCCAGTGCCTAAAGATTTTGCTGCCTCACCTTAAATTTTTATACCCTTTTCTTCTCCCCCACTGCCCCCACTATGTGCAAAAACTGCTAAGATGACAGTTTTTCCCATTTCCCCGGTAAGTGTGTCTGCAGAAGTAGAAGTGCCATAACCCGGGGTACAGCAAGCTCAGCCATTTGAAATAAAACTTTGCAGTACTAATGTTTTTGTAACTGCTTTCATATTGTAATGATATTTTTCCAAGCACTGGTTTTATTTGATCTTAAATACCTTTTTGGGAAAGTCCAGTGAGCTGACTCTAATAAAATCATGCTATTGAAAAAAGGTTTAAGTAGAATGTTCAGAATAAATTACAAAACTGCATGCAAGAATACCAGCTAGCGCTGCAATAAAAAGCTGAAAATGAGTATTCTTGCAATATATTTTAAAGAAGTAGTATACTTTTTTTGTCCATTTTTTTTCATTGAATGTTTCATAACAGAATGCCTCCATGTCGTGAAAGGAGGGGAATGCATACCAAATGAACAAACTGCGGGAAAAATTGCATTTAAGGAAAAAAAAACTTGACTTTTGGGGGAGTATAGAATATATTTCATCTCATTTTCAATAACCGTTGGAAGATAATAGGAAATGTAATTTCTTTCCATTTGCTGTGCCAAAATACTTAAATTACATCATACTTATCCTGTCATATTTTTCCCCCAACATATTCAGGACTCTTTAATGGATTTTGCATTCCTTACGTTTGCATTAAGGAATGGATCTGCTTTAAGAGACGAGGCACCCAGCAGGAGGGGCCTCAGGGAAACCGTGGGACGGCCTGAGTGCAGGATACAGGCAGTGGTACCTCTGACGTCCTACAGCAAAGCAGAAGTAAGATGCCCATGAGGATGGAGGTGTCCTCCTAATTACTCCTGAGATCCTAGCTCCAAAAGAAACCATGAGCCCTCCCTCCCAAGAGGACCGCCTCACAAAAATCGGTGCTGAAAGAGCAAAAGACTGCACGTGGTAAATCACCCCTATGGAGCCAGATATGGTCACCCCCTCCCCTTATCTATCGGGGTACATTCCAAGGCCCCCTGTGGATGCTGGAAGCTCGGGGAGTGCCGACCCTGTCTAGGCTGTTGGTCCTATGCACACAGACCTATGAGAAAGTTTCATTCACAAATTAGGCACAGTAGGAGATTAACAACAACAATTTCTCTTTGGCATAGGTGAATCGCTATGACCCTACTCTTGTGCTTTGGGCCATCATTAAGTAAAATAGGGGTTCCTAGAACCCAAGCACTGTGATACCCATCAGTCGATCTGATAACCCGGACAGCTACTAAGTGACTCACAGGCAGGTGGCGTATACGGTGAGGATCCAAGGGACAAGGGGATGAGTCACGTCCCCAGTGGGACGGCGGGAGACTTCATCATGGTACTCAGGACAGTGAGCAATGTAAAACTTATGAATTGTTTGTTTCTGGAATTTTCCATTTAATATTTTCGGACAGCCATTGACCGTGGGTAACTAGACCACAGAAAGCGAAACCGCAGATAAGGGGGGATGACTGGACCTGCCATTTGAGAGTCCACGTGTCCTGGGCACTGATTCCAGCATGAGCTGCAGGTTCTATATGGGACGATATTTCTGTAAATCAAATTCACTCATAAATCCAAACTCACTTCTCCTGCCTCCGAGTAAAACAAAAGCGATCATTCTCATCCCATGGAGAGACACTGGGACAAAGCAAAGGCGGCCACAGCATAACGGACACAGTCTAGAATATGACGGACACTGCGGGTGGTCCACCCAGCGCTCCTCCTCCCCATCCGTCTTCCTTCCTGACAAGCCTGATTTGCTCAGGAATCCACTTCTCCTACGCATAGCCGTGCACCTCAGGACAATCTGACTGCCTGCGTCTCAGGGTGGGACTGCCCGGTCACGGGCCATCCTGTTCCAGTAGGGCGTCTGACAAGAGGGCTGGGGCTCTGACCAGTGAAGTGGGAGAGAAGTCTGCTGGGGCTCCTTCAGAGAAGAGTTTTCTTGACAACCAAAGAAGTGGTGTCTTCTTTCTTCTGGGGACTCTGTTGTCTGGATGTGGCCCCTGAAAGTCTCACAGCCACCTGCTGCCAACCTTAGGTTGAACCAATACCAGCAATGGCGGAAGCAATGCTGGACTAGCTTCCAGGGGCCGCCGTAACAAAGTACCACAAGCTGGGTGACAACACAAAAATGTACTGTCTCACAGTTCTGGAGGCTGGAAGTCCAAAATCAAGGTGTCGGCAGAGCCGTGCTCTCTCTGCAGGCTCCAGGGGAGCGTCCTCCTCACCTCTTCCAGCGTCCTTGGTGGCCCCTGGCTTGTGGGGGCATCACTCCAGCCACATGGCTGTCTTCTCCCTGCGTGTCTTCACATTGTCTTCCCTCTGTGTGTGTCCAAATGTCCCCTTTTAAAAAGAACACCAGTCACATTGGATGACAGCCCACCCTAATGACCTCATTTTAACCTGGATATCTCTGTGAATACCCTATTTACAAATAAGATCACATTCAGAGGTACTGAGGTTAGGACTTCAACATATCTTTTTTAAGGGGGAGACACAATTCAACCCATAAATTGCCCAAACCTGGGCTGATGCAAGGTTGAATAGACCTTGATGACATCATTGAGCCTCTGAATTAACCGAGCCTCAAAGCCATCCTGCCTCGGGACTTGCTGATGCGTGAGGATCCCTTCCTACATTGTTCACACCATTTTGCACTGTTTGTTACTCGTCGCTGAACCCACTTTCGTTGATGCAACAGATGTTGGAGTAAAAACAGACCTGATTCTACCACTTAATAACTATGTGTCCTTGGGAAAAATGACTTTCATTCTCTAAGAACACTTTCTGTATCTCTAAATGGAGTCAAACGTTATTTCAGAGTTGTCACAAGGATTGACGAGATAATGCATATCAACGGCATTACACAGAAAAGGTGCTCAGTAGATTGCTGTTATGCTCTTTGTAAAAACTGCTCATGTGACTTTGGAAGAATAAAAACAATACCATATAATCTAGTTTTAAAGGCCGACTGAGAACCAGTAGTTCTTGATGGTTGCTGCATTTCGAGATAAATCATTTTGCCTGTGCTCTTCCTTGGGCATCCTGCACCTGTCCAGGCCTCTTCGAGGCCTTTGTGACAGCCGCCGTCTATGAGAGGCGGTTGACTTTGGTGATTAAAAGCAGGGACTCTTGAGTCAGACCACAGGGACACAAATCTTGGTTCTGCTACTTCCTATGTGTGATGTTGGGCAAGTTATTCAACCTCTCTGTACCTCGGCTTCTTCATCTCTAAGAAAGGGAATGATGGTGACGATGATAGTTTCTCAAAGTATTCTTGAGAGGAATCAAAAGACATGAGGTGATTGATTCCTCAAGAGTCTGGCATGGAGTGGGCACGTCAAACATACACTCTCTGTTCCTTTCAGTCTCCATTATTATCTGCCGTCATCTTGGGAGGCTGCACAGTGATCTTCAAACTTCAGTGTGCTGAGAAGGGCCTGTGATGCCTGTTGTAAACACAGATCCCAAGGACTCCCCTCCGCATCCAGAGATTCAGATCCACTGGTTGTGAGATGCACGTTTAACAAACACTGCAGGTGAAACTGGAGCACACGGCCCCTTATCACACGCTGAGAAACTCGCTACTTTTCTGAGTGGAAGTCAGGAGCCTTGGAAGGAGTCCCTCATCTTGGAGATGTTTCTCTTACCCTTCCTACTAGTCAGAAAGCTTCTGGAAGGCAAAGCCATCATTATCTCTCTGTCTCTTTGCCTGACCACACGTCAGGTTCAGTGTCTTGCTAAATCAATTTAAAGTAACCTCAGATGGTGTGGAAACAACAGCAGTCAGGGAGAGAAGCGGGTGGAGACCTAGGCAAGAGGAAAACAGGCTCATCTCCCCGCGTAGACATTCCAGGAGACTCTGTGGAGACAGCTGTCCTGAGCCAGCCCCAGCACCAGCTTTTGTTTCTGTGAGCCCCATGGACAGTGTGACCCCGGAGAGCGGTCACTCGGGAGCGCGGGATTCCAGGCTGGCTTCACTTTTCACACTTACACCAGCCTGGGGCACAGCTCTCTGAGCTCAAAGCAAACCTTTAGACCAGGTGCAGGAGGACAAAGGGGGAAAATCCCAAATGAGAAGCTCAGTTTGGACTTCTTATTGTTACTGGGTCACTCAACCAACCGAGCTCAGCTCTCTTAGGGGCACCTTCAACAAAGAACGTTTACAGGGTTGTTTTGTAAACTAATTAGTGTTAATACATACAGCAATATGTAGCTACTGTTTATTGAATGACTCTCTGGGCCAGATGCTTTTCAAGAATTATGTCACTAACTTCTCAAGAATTCATTCAAATAATATTTGTTGAACATCTACTATGTGCCAAATTATCAAATAAAAGCTAATAAATATGATATACTTATCAATATATATGTAACTATATAACTTATCTATATCCCACAGATGGCTATACAGAAAGGAATTTCCTAGACAGACTGGGAGGCTAATAAGTATAAAGCATTAGTGCCATGTCTGACGCATAACAAGCACGTAACAAAGGGAAGCCACTATTATTACTGTTGTTCATTATTATTAGAATGCGTACTGTCATTAACAGTGGTTCTTTCTGGAAACATTCTGGGTGAATGTGTCTTCATCTTGCTTATTTGCATTTACTGCATGTTCTATAATAAGCGTGCGATGGTGTTGTAATAAAAAATAGAAGCTACTTACTTTAGAAGTTAGTAAGATATTTCCCCTCTGAATCCACAAATGGAAACCACACTGTCTTTAACGGCACCACCTAGTGGCTCCAACAGAGTGTGACTGAAAAAGGTCCTTTTTCTCCCACCCACCTCCTCGGACACAGTCTCAGAGACACAGCTTCCTACCAAGAGCCACAGGCCGGGTGGCTGTGACACGCTCCCTCACCCACACAGCATCCAGTGACCGGCGTGCTCGATTTCTGTGCCCTTACTGGTCTTTAGAACTCACTCTATTTTTTCATGATGAAATGATTTTATTTCTTATGGGAGTCTGATTTTGATACGTTATCTCACAGAATACAACTCAGGAATCCAGTGAGACAACACACACACAAAATGTAAATCTTCTGTTTTAGAAATGTCCTTATAGCTAAAGGTATAAAAATTACGGGAAAAGATAATTTTAATAGTACAAGAAGCATTTATTGAGGATCTGTAGTTGCCAGGCATCATGTAAGATGCTGCAATGAAAAGCTTACTAACAAACGTCCTCCTTGTCCTCAACAAGCTGTGACGTTTGATGCAAAACACTGTGACACAGCAACTCCCGCACGCACTCCTTCATTCATTCAACAGGAATTCACTGAATACTATGTCACAGGCACTGCGCTAGGCACTGGGGACACAGAAATACATGAAATAAACAACATCCCTCCTCGAGAGCCTACAATCTAATGGGAGAGAGATACTTAATAAATAAATACGAGATACAGTTGTGATAATAAGCGCTACAAAAAATAATAAAGCAGGTCAAAGGGAGTAGAGAGTACCAGGGTTGCTGCTGATTTAGGACAGCCAATAAAAGCCTCTCCAGTGAGGAGATATTTGAGAAGAGACTGGGAAGCAGTAAGGGAGCAAGCCATAAAGATGTTGGGGGGAGCATAGTCTATGCAAAGGTCCTGAGGTGGGCATGTGCTCCCTCAGAGCAAAGCAGCAAGAAGGTCCATGTGGCTGAGCAGAGCGAGCTGGGGAGAGAGTGGTAGGTGATGAATTTGGACCAGATTCTGTAGGACCTTGTTGGTCATGCTAAACACCTTTGATTTGACTCAAGGGTTAATGGGAAGCCACTGGCAGATTTTGAACAGAGGAGTGACATGCTCTGGCTTACATTTTAAAATATCACTTAGCTGCTGAGTAGATATTAGACAGGAGGAGGACGAGAGTAGATACAAGGAAACCACGCAATAATCGAGTGAACCAATGTCTGCGAAACGACTGCACGTGTGGACAAGACATAAAAGCAGAAGAGGTGGCAGTGCTCAGTCACGTCAGGAAGCCACCAGAGGGGCTCCTCGCCGAGGTCAGGCCCAAACAGGGACTTGCTTTCTACTCTCAGGTTGGAATTTTTTGGCAAAGAGTGTTCTTCCGTCAGGAGACCCATAATATCAATGTCTCTCTTTTGTGATGTTAGTAGCTTAACAAATGCCCCGATCCATTCATTCATTAGAGAGACCAAGTGGTGATATTCTCATTCTATCTTTTCATTTATATTTATCAGCTGGAATACGTTTATAAAAAGAACCTTTCCTCCATCTTCTATTCAGTTACCCAGTTGTACAATTCACGTAGAAAAGGCAAGATACACGCTTGACTTTTTTCCCTTTATTTTTATTTTTCAGAATAATGAGTTGGTTGACCAGCATCTTTCTGTGGTGACCGATTGCTTGCTCGCTTTCCCTCTCTCTCTTTCTCTCTCTCTCTCACATGTTCTCCCTCTCTCTTTCTTGTGTTCTCTTTTTCTCTCTTTCTTAGTATCGTTATGAACTTACGATTTTTAAACAGATCTGATGGGTTCTAATCAATTGCATTACTACGCGTATGGATGCTCAGACCATCCCCATCCTTAGCCGGGAGCCTCCTCCCGTTGGCTCCTGGGCCTTTTGAGGGAAACCTGGTAGCTTTGCCAGCTTCCCTGCTGCCTGATCCAAGTGTGACTGTCCGTGTCCCTAATGGAATCAGCCATTTCCCTAAGGAGTCTTGGTTCCTTCTCGTGGGATAGGGCATTTCTGCACCACAATCTGAGCACTCGGCTCTCACTGTTTCTTTGTTGCTCATGGTTTCTAGGCCTTTTCAGTGGACAGAGTTCGAAATTTTTCTTAAAAAAATTATGATCTCATATTCCTACTTCCAATTTAAACTATAAGATTTTTTACTCCTTTCTCCTACACTGATGGTCTCAATTTTCAACAACTCCAGAAATTATAGAATTACAGTAACCCTTAATTACTAATTTGCTTTTATTCCCCCAAAATACACACAAGAATCTCGTAATTAACAATGCCTACAGTACCACCCCCAACACGATTACAGTGGGTCATTTAAGATTCTTTTTGCAGTTCTTTTTGTCCTAAGGGCATCTCACCCCAGGGATGTCCAGGCAAGTTACTGATGTTTAAAGTCTCTGGAATTGTTCACGTCATGGAGCTTTACAGTTTGTGGGGTAAGCAGACATTTAAGAAGTGATTATAAGGCAGTAAATGTCACAAAAAGTACAGGGAGCAAAGCGAGGCTCCCGTCTGGAGGCTCAGGGAAGACGTCCTGACGTCCTGTGACTCTAATAATCATCCGTTTTATTCATCACACCTGACTTCCGTGTCTGGCAGTAAAAGCCCCGGGGCATAAGGACTTGCCCCCATTGAGAACACCCACAGAGAGGAGCTTCAGACGGTGGAGGGCACTCAGGAGGGTGGAGCTCAAAAGACCCAAAGCGACAATGACATGATTCTGGGGCCTGCTCGGCAGGCGGCACTGTGTTAGATGCTTAACATACATCAGATACAATCCCCAGAATGACTCTGTCACTTCGATGATGTTATCCCACTTTAGATCAGGAATCTGAGAATGAGAGAAGGCAGGAGGCAAAGTGCAAAGTCACACAGCCGCCGAGTGGGAGGGCCAGGATTCAAATTCAGGTCTGCGATTCCAAGACCATACGCTACCCATTGCCGTGCTGAATTCGTTAGTTTATTCTCTAGAGACATGGCGTATCTGAATATATAAACTGTGCTTTATAAAATAAACTATGTTAGCCTAGAGTCGCGTCTCACGTGTGAGGGGTACTCATCAGAAGAACTAACACCTGGTTCACCCTTTACTGGCTACATTGATAGCCTTTTCTAACCCGATTGGTTCTCAATATTCCCAATTCACAGGAAGGAACGAAGACTCTCAAAGACATTAACCGGCCAGCTAATAAGTGACAGAGCTGGGTTTCAAACCCGAGCCTTCTGACTCCAGATTCCAAGGTGTTCCCTCTCCCGGACATCCTGCCGCTGTTACCAGATCTCAGAATGAGGGCAGAAATGAAGACATGACAAGAAAAACCAATAAGGAAAAAAGCTTAAAATTATACACCCCCCCAAATTATGATGCCACTTATCAACAAAATGTTACTTTTTGTTATGCAACTATCAAAAAAAAATAGTAAAACTTTAAAAATCTTCACTTAAAAAAATCTCCAGGTGAAAAATCTGCAAATTTCGTACCTTAACATTGTAGCGAAAAAGATACATAAAAACTGTTTTCTTTTTTATAATTTTTCTTAATTTTTCATTAAATCTAAAATTGTCCTAAAATATAAAGTCTACTTTAAAAGAGAGAGAGGACATGATCTCTCGTTGCTTAAATTCTTCACTATTCTTTGATAAATAATTTTGCCGAAAAGGAATAAAATTTACTGGCTTTTGATATGCTGGTCCTGACAGCCTTCTCCACACAGGACAGCCCATCCTAGGTGCTGGGTCAGAGGGTCCTGGTGCAGACCTGGCTCTGCCCCTTCCTGCTTCAGTCTTCTCAGGGATGACCCCCTCAGGAAGGGCTGGAGGATGAAAGGATGCAGTGCAGGCCCAGCCCCTTCCTGGGGGGCCCAGGCACTGGGAACGTTCAGCAACTGGGGTCTGGTCTTCATTGTCGGGCTGCACTCACTACCTCTCACTGTGGTTACAGATTAAAAGTTGGAATTTGGAAGTGGGGAGATATTAAAGCAAAAACAAAAACAAAACCTTAATATTCAATCATTAGTTCATTTTCCTTAAATAACAAAAGTCACTAATTCAATTTACTTCTTACATTTTAAATATATAGGCTAAGGACGAAAACAACCCAAAGTTTAAGTGCTATTTTTATCCTGTTGCTTAAATTAAAATTTTAGATAGGAAAAAAACTTTTTTGCCCTTTTAAAAATAGAGAAAAATAGGCTGCAATGTTTTCATCTCTCTATGAAGCAGGAAACCCCCACAGCACACAGTTTCACGGACTCAGGACCATGAAATCTCCGTTCCAGAGCATCAGCTTACCCATCCAGCTGCTCTGGAGCTGTGGGTCTTTGCGAGGGCGCCTCGCGGGACCACCCAGATCCTCACTCGTCCGGGTCTGGCTCACTGGCCACCGAGCCTGTCCTTGCCCGCAGTACGTGGAGCATCACCAGGGCAGTGCACTTAGCGACCC